>NC_056733.1:1714096197-1714098697 GCF_019279795.1 Protopterus annectens
CAGTCAGTAAATACATCTATTGGAATTACCAACGTCATATTCCTCATAAAGGATGTTACAACAAACCCAGTAACACCTGCAACTGTCTCAATGTATGACAGCAGTCTGTCTGATCTACCCCTGTGTTTATGCCACTGTCACCAAATGATGTCAAGCTTTGTCCAGATGTCAATGAGGTGCAAACATATTTATTATCATTATTTCTTGACTTTATTCCTGCTACCATCCCAGTGATTTAGTAGAGCCACAGACATGTCAGGGAAGAGGCCTTAGATATGAGTCCTAAGCTTGTACATTCTGAGGTGAACTGTACATGTGAGAGGCCTGTGTATGTCTGGCCATTGTTAACAGACTGTCATGATTGTGTACACATGTCATGTGTACATGTTATTTGGGCTGTGTATGGAGGGGGGTAGATGTAAGTGTTATGGCTCCTTCTTTATCTGACTGTGCATGCTGCTCCACTTTTCACTGATCTATTGGCTGTATGTGTTTGTAGGGGCAGACTGAGACATGGCCTGTACCAAGGTCAGGATTCAGACTGCACTGACAATTGGGACTCTATATGCAGGGCTAGTGTATGAGTGGCAAACGATGATGTATTTGTTCACACAGTCCATATACTCTACTGTTCACTTGACTTATTGGTATGTGACTGTGACTGTGGTGATATTGGTTGTGGGTATGCACTTTCACACTGGTGTATGTTTGTCACTGCTGTTACATCCCCGTAATGTCTGATATATTGCAAATACACAATGTAATTACCCATAGCAGATTTCCTAGTTCAATTACTTGTGCTATTTCACTAAATATATGTTAGAGCACACAGGAAGGTGTTACTACAGCAACTGTGTTAGCTTATCTACACCAGTACTTCAGATACATCCCCATTGTCATGGCTTCCACCCACCACTTTGTCAGCCTTGGCCCAGATTCATTGCAGAATGGGGTTCTGAGCATACCTGTCAACTGGTTGGATTGTTTCAGGATGTCCCAGTTTGTTGCTCATATTTCTGGTCTTTTTAACAGATATTATAATTTCTCTGGTAAACCACTGTGATGATATGATGATTGTTGTCAGTAAATTATGACATACATTTCATTTTCACACCTCACATCCATCAGATTATGCCTGCTGAAACAAACTGTGTCACTCTGTCACGAAGAGTACAGGGGGACAATGACTTCTTCCTTCCTGGATGCAAAAGTGTTAGTAATGAGATGTGCCACATAGAAGGACTTGCTGAACACAGTGGCAATGTGGTGGTCAAAAGAGTCATCGCTGTCAACCTGTGTACCCACATCTCTTATAATGACTTCTTTGCTAAGGGGACTACCACCAGTGATGTAAATTATGGGAACAGGGTTTTCCACAAAGGGCATGACAACACATTTTCTGACACTGAGCTTAAGGCCATGGCTCTGACATCAGTCATTGGTCTCAATTAGGCCTTTCAGTAGAATGTCAACATCACTTGGGTAGTTAATAATAGCTCCCAACTTGCAATTGTCTGCAAACATTGTCAGTCACAGCCCCTTCATGTTAGCATGGACTTCAGAGAAATTAATACCAAACATGAGAGGACCCAGGACAGAACCCTGTGGGACTCCACTTATGACTACTCAGCAGTCTGACTTGGAATCAGCTATTTCCACACTGTAAGTCCTATCTGTGACCCAGTTTTCAACCCACCTAGTGATACAGGAGTTGATGCCTAGCTTAGTGAGTTTTTGCATGACTCCTGAGTGGGGAATGTTATCTAAGCCTTTGACCAGATCAAGGTAGGCTGTATGTGCCACCTTGCCTTCATCCATAGTTCAGGTGACTGATGGCAAGAAGTTTACCAGGTTGATTGAGCAGCTATGACCTACCCTTCACAAAAGTATACTGTGTGGGATCCTGAGTCTGCAGATTCCCATATCTCTGTTTATTAGGTGCATGATGATGCATTCTATAGCTTTCCATAACAGACTTGTCAGGCAGTTGGGGCAGCATTTCCCAGGGTCTCTAGTCTCACCTCCTTTGTGGAGAGGGGTGACTGTAGCAGTGCACAATTCAGTAGTGACAAAGTCTGAGGTGAGGCTGTGCTTGAATAGGGCACACAGGTGAGGTGACAAGTCACTCTGTAGTTCACTCTGTAGTTCATGTAGAACACAGCCAGGGATATTGTCAGGCCCTGTAGAAGCTGTATTCTTGGCTTTGGACAGTGGTGTTTTAACTTGTGCAGCAGTAATACTGGGTGCCTGCCAGTGTACTGGTATTGTGATTGGTCCTTTGAGGGAGAAGAGAGGGATAAAGTTTGCACTCGATATATCAGCCTGTATACTGGCAATATTTGTTGGTTCAGTCTAGGAGGTACCATTGTCTAGTAGCTCAGAACAAATCTTGGTATTGCCATGGAGATTCTTTACATAACTGTATGGGGTCTTGTGGTTGTCTTTACTATGTGCTCCAATTCTGTTTTCATACCTAACTCTGTAGTATTTGATGAGGAAT
>NC_056733.1:1714103697-1714231197 GCF_019279795.1 Protopterus annectens
TCCCGTTTAGGAAAAATAAAACACCCACAGATTACCACATAAGTGGCAGCCCCCTTAATACAGAAGAGGTAATAAGAGATCTGGGGACCCAGGTAGATAGTAATCTCTCCTTTGACAATCATATTGCCAAAGTAGTTAGGAAATCCTTCTATGTAGCCCATCTAATTACTAAAGGGTTCACATCTAGAAATAAAGAGGTTATAGTGCCCCTCTACTCGTCACTCATCAGACCCATCATAGAGTACAATGCCCCATTTGGGATGTACCTCACAAGACACTTCCAACAGCTGGAAAGACCACAAAAGTACCTCACCAAGAGGATACTGACTTCAAACATATGTCCTATGCAGCCCGACTGGAAAAACTCCGGCTGTACTCAATGGCATATCCCTTACTCAGAGGTGATCTCTGCCTGACTTACAAAGCCATGTCCAACTCAGAATTGATGGACATGCTCCACCTAAAGACATCCATGTCACTGCGAGCCACTCACTCTAGTGAGCTAAACCTCTCCACAACAATAAATAGAACATGCTGGAGGGATATATTCCTGTCACAGAGACTCTGCATGCTTTGGAACAAAATTCCTAACTACATTAGGCAGAGCCCTTCACTAACACTCTTCAAGAGAAACCTTGACAAGTGGATGGGTAACAGAAAATACACCCCTGGGATCACTTAATTGGCTCTTCTTGACAGAGGCTCAGTTAATTAATCAATGGGGTGGTGAAAGCTGACACACTCTGGCGAGCCTTATAAATGCCCTCAGGCAGATAGCCTAGTACCTACCTATGAACCTATGAACCTAAATGTGTCAGGGTTAAAAGTGGATAATGTTTTGGATTCTTTGTATTTATGAGGTTTGGAGATGTGGGGGGAGATTCAGAGGGTTTGTATGGGGCAGTGATCATTGATGGAGTCAGGTAATGTATCAGTATGAGGGTAGAGGTTGGGATTGGTAATGAGGATCTTGTCAATAATAGAGCTATAGTTGGTGGATTTGTTAAGGAATGTAGGAGAGGAGATGAGCTGGGTGAAACCATATAGGTTTATGCTGGTGGAAGGGTGAGTTACTGGTAAGGGCAAGCCAATTGATCACCTAGTATAATGTTTTTTGATATTGATAAAATTTGTTTTATGTACATACTCAGATATATATATATATATATATATATATATATATATATATATGTGTGTGTGTATATTTTATATGTTTATCTCTACATATATTATGTATTAATGATTATATATATATATATATATATATATATATATATATATATATGCATCTCCATACACATAGACATTTATATCTATGTACAACACATGACTAATGTTAGCAAACCTTCCCTACTGTTGAATGACTCTGCTGCATGATATGTTTGAAAAAATATCAAACGTATATACAGCTCAGATGGCATAGTGGTAAATTGCTGTGGTTATGGTGTGCAGGGTCCTGGCTTCAAGACGTGCAAGGGCTGATTATTTTTTTGCTGGACAGAACAAAGGCTGTTGGATACAGAGTGATTAAGGTACTTTTAAGCAGTTGTAAGCTGGTTTGCATGGGTTTGCGCAGTGGTAAGCAATGCTAACTTCCAGTTAACTATGCTGACAGTCAGTTAGCCTTAGAAGTGCTTAATCTGCATAGGCATTGCTTAGCACCACGCAAGCAGGCTTACTCCCACTTACTAGTGCTTACTCCCACTTAACCCCCATGCTAATTTCTTTAAAAGAAAAGAAATAAGGGGTAATAGGAAAGTGTTGAAATGGGGGACAACGAGAGAAAAAAACATATGAAAAATAGCTAGGAATGTGCAGAATGGGTGTAGGAAAGGTCCATAGCTGTCCATTTCTTCTACAGCAACAACTGTGCATATATACTGAATTTGGAGGTAAATCTGGACACGCAAACTCCTAAGAGAGGAGTGAGGACAATAATAATGTGTTGGAAAGCCAGTTAGACCAGATTACAGGTGTCCAGTGGACACATGCGAAATGGACAGCTATGTATGGGGCAACATTTTTTTTTGGGAACACATTGCCCTTTTTTTAAGGTGAGAGTGGGATGTTGGGGAAGGACAGTATATATATATTTGGGGAGGTAGGTTGGGTAGGAAGACAGACAAGACAGACAAGACAGCATACAGGGGCGGTATGTGACACATGTTGGGGGAAAACACCTTGGACGAGGAGGGGTGTTTGGTAATCGAAAGCCCATGAGCCCCCAAATGGATACAGTGGGACTGAGGTCCCCCCATGGGCAGTCACCACTGCACCTACATAGCCCCAAAGGTGGCTGTGCTGGGGGCTGAGTAGTAGGTGCTGGGTGACCCTCTAATTGTGCCATGCACCCCTCGAGCTGGCGTAGCAGATCTCCCAATTCCTTGCGGAGCACGCTATGCACCAGACCCCTGACCTTGATTTGGGTGACAGGACCCTGTCTGCACCTGCACTCAGGGGGAGCCCCATCCCCTGAAGCAGTTCCACCCAAAGGTGGTGCAGGACCAGCAGATGAGGAGGTCCCAGGGTGGTTCCCAGATGTGCTGGGGCCCAGTGCCACGGCCGAATGAGGCGGGAGAGGTGGATCCCCTGTGATCGGCCTTCCCAGACATGCTATGGTGTTGCAGTTTTAGAACATTTGTTGGTTAGTAATGGTTAACACATTCCAGGAATAGTTATAACTGCATGCATGAGTATTCTCATTAACCCAAAACAACAGATTTGGAGCATTTGCATAGCAAACAGAAGACATGCATATATGGAACCACAGTAGGCATGCAGGTTACATTGATAGCAACAGGCCACCAATGATACTATTTGAACAGGGAACATTAATTGGAATACATTTCAACATTTGTAGAACAATAGGACACATGTCCCAACAGTAGGTTTGGGGGAAAACATACCCATTCATTTATGTATTTGGATTATTGGTGAAGATAAGTTGGGGGAGGGGGGGAGAGATGTCAATTAACAAATGTAGATTCTTGCAGTGGTCACAGCTTTAACGATCATTGCTGTAATCAGTACTCTACAGGTATTATTACAACAACCTATGGCTTTGAGTTTGGCATTGCTATGTTTGTACACAGTGTATAATTATAGACTTTTTATAGCTACTTTATACCTTCTCTTACGAGGAAGACCTCTTGAGGAAATGTTTGTTAATACTACCTGATTGTTTCTCCCCATATTCACATAGTCAGGGTCATATATGTGCACTCATACTAAGTGTGTGTGTGTGTGTGTGTGTGTGTGTGTGTGTGTGTGTGTGTGTGTGTGCGTGCACGCGCTACTGCTATACTCTGCCTTGATTTCTTTCAGTCACCCTGGTTGTTGGTAGCAGGGACCGGTAGCTCTGACAGCATGACATTTTTGAACATTTCTTGGTGAGACAATTTGGTGTATGTACTTATCTTACTGTCATTTGCAGCCTTGGGGTTCGACTGTGGGTGTTGGACACAGTATTACTACAGGTTTCTTATAGCTCCTTTATACCTTCTCTTACTTGGAAGACCTGTGGAGGGAATTTATGTTGACACTACCTGACTGTTTCTACACATATTCACAAAATCCTTGTTAAAATTATGCATACAGCTTACTGCCACTCCCAGGATTCGAACCGTGGCTGTTTCTGCTAAAACACAGCAAGTTTGTGTTTCATCACAATGAGCTTTTGAGAAACTGCTGCTACTTCCTTAAATGTTTTCTGTCTAATTCTCTTGGTTGTACAATCTGACCTTGTGATTACAACATTCTTTTATATACATTCCTATACATAACTTTCGACATAGCGCAGTGTGGAAAGCAGTGGTTAACACAACATTACTATTCTGATATCAGATCTTGGTGCATGAAACTTTCAAATCATACATTACCAGAGTAAACACAACCAGTCTGGGGTTTTCACTTTTATTGACAAGTAATTACACTTTCATTGATATATATAACCTGTATGTCACTATTACTCTCTTACTGGCTTCTTCAGTCATTAAAAACCATAGCCATTCTTAAATACTGCAAGGTGACATTCTAGTACTTTTTATTTATTTGCCCTACATAATACCAGCTAGATTGTTACTCACCAGCCTCGTGATGCAGCCTGCAGGCATGGGTTTCCAAGTTCACAGCCCTCTAGTCTGCAGCTATAAGGAGATAAGAGAAAACATTTATGCATATCTATCCATCACATACACAGGCTGGACTTTGGAGAACACTTATTTTGTCTAATACTTACACACGGCTGGAGCAATCCCCGCCCAGGCATTTTGGACCCACTGTTCAAAAAGGTCCCTCTTCCTCTGCTTCGAGTCAGCAAAGTGGTGCCAGACGTGCTCACCAGTTCAAGGGATGCCAGTGGCAGTGGTGAGGTCTTGGGCAAGATGGCCCCAGGCTTTGTATTGGGAGACCTGGTACTGGTCCTACAGAAGTCGCCCTTCATGGTCTTTAATGAGGAGTCCGACCATGACCCTGGACTCATGAAAGCCCCAGCACTGTGCCCAAAAGTGCACACCTTCACCTACACCAACCATAGTGCCTACAATGGGGATCTACAACTGCTTATGAGCTGTATTCCCACCTTCATGGTTTAAATAGGGCTAATTTCCCACCCTTTACCATGACTGGAAAGTTTTGAAACTGCTGAGCTAAGCTAAGCACTGGGCAAACCCTCTTAGCAAAGATAACCATTGCTTGCCCTGCCCTGCTTACCTGTGCGCAAATCAGCTTAGCTATGCTAAATTTGCTTAAACTTTAAATTTCAGTGACACCTCAAATTTGGGGCTGCTACACTACCCTGGTTAACATATACATAATAATATTCACTACTTATTTATGTAAAATACATTTTAGTTATGTTTCACATATGAAAACGTAGGGACTACTGTGGGGATCAAACTGTGACTGAATGCATGCTAGGCAAACGCTGTAATCACTACACCATTCCAGTTTCACTATTTATACTGTGTATATTTCTATTTAGCTTCTTTTGATGTTTGAACTCTACTATGCATAGCTGCGTGAGGGGCACACCCGCTCAGCTACAGTTAAACTTTAATGGTTTAATAAAAAAAATATTTTGAGGATTTAAATGGCATTTAACTTTTTCTAACTTTAGGAGTATGCCTGTCATAATGGGGGAACAAAGTCACAACACTAGGGACAATTTTAGCACTTTAAAAGTGCATGTGATAACGTGTTTTGTGTTAGCATTTATTTTGTGAGGTGTATGGGAACTCAGGCATGTCGGTGTTGAGTCTACTGTTATTTTACTTCTTCATTTAACATTTGTTGACTGGGTAAGTCAGACTAGGACGGAAAGCCTATTTTCAGCATAGGCACGGGGTGACATACTTCAGATGCATGTCTGTGGTATGCATTCTGCAGATATACTTTACAATTTTGCATTATATCCACAGACAACTGTGTTTTTGCTTTTAAAAGTGCCATACTGGCACTTTCTGAGTAAAGGAGGCCTGTTACATGTGCGAGCACTGCTGTAACATGCCCCCTGCACTCGTTCATGGATTGTGTCCATGTAGGTGTTACAGCACTGTGCCTTCATGAATATGCAAGGTGCACTGCTGTGCTATACGGGCACAATCCATTACATGCAAGAATAGTTTATTCTTGCATGGAACGTTACTGAATCCGGAAGGATTTCTTTCAGTTTTCAATGCTGCTAGAGGCACAGAGTCTATGCTGAGAAGCTTCCTGTATTGTCTTTGGAGTGAACTAATTACTACCTCTGAAACCATGATGGAATACAATTGTTTTATGACAGCCAGCATCTGCCAAAGATCTGAGGTCAATGTATTTTCACAGGTGGATGCTAAATTCTGCCAGCTCCAGCAATGGGGGGGGGGGGGTCATCTGGGAACCAGAGCCAGATGTCAAGAGATGATGTCATTCTGCAAGCTATCACAGCAGTAATATTTTGAGATATTAACTTGAGAAGTCTCTTACTGAGACATGGCATTCCATATTCTGTCTTGGACCTGACAACAACAGGAACCATTTATTACACAGATGCCTTGCTCTAATTAAGTAAATTAACTAGGGTATGGTAACTCTCATAGATACAGTCAGGAATATGGTGAAGCTTAGTTTAGATAATTTTATTTATTTATTTGAGACTGTCCTTCAGTGTTGTTTTAAATATTTCCTGTGATTTTGAACTCTGATGTTACTGTGGATATATACTGAGGATTTTCTTGTTTGTTTAATAATTTTTATAAAACATATTTAAACCTTTCATTGTGGCTGATCTGTGTAGAGATATTTAAGTTTTGAGAGTACTTGTATATTTATTTAGTGACACTGTGTGGGCCATTCCTAATAGCCTTGCTCTTGGTCAAACTACCATGTTAATAGGAATATTACACAGTAAGAATGGACACCCTTTGTTAAGGGCCTTAAAGTAGCTGATAAGAAGTTGACTGGTAGCAGCGGTACCTTATACTTTATAGTCTAGGCAGAACAGGGCATAGCAAGTAAACTTGTGCCAGCCTTTCCCAGGTGAATGTGTGTGTGTGTGTGTGTGTGTGTGTGTGTGTGTGTGTGTGTGTGTGTGTGTGTGTGTGTGTGTGTGTGTGTGTGTAATTCAAATGTCAAAGAGTGTGTGTGTGTCAGCTAGCTGGGCAGGGATACAAAGCACTGGTTGGACAGAGAGGGTGCTGGAGATCTTGGCTTGGTCACTCGGCTGAGATCTTAACTCTATAGCTGTGCCAGTGGTGAGTCTTATTGGGGATCTGAAGAAAGAAGGAGAAACCAACCCAGACTGACCATGGTCTCTGTGTGCTCTTAAGGGAAATTGCACTTGATGCAGAAAGCTGTATCTGGAAATACTGTATGTGTACCTGTTATCCTCACAGTGTACATCCCCCACTGTTGCCAGTGGTGAGGAAAGAGGCTCCTTGATTACTGGTACAGTGGTGGGTTGGCACAAATACAATTTCGGTAACATGCCTTTTATTTGCAGTGGAATACCTTCCTAGAGTTTTGGACCTATTGTAGAGAAACAGTGATCATTTTTTGCCAGATAGCCTTGTACTAGCGGTGGAGCCAATTACAGTGCATTAGTTCAGAAATATGTTAGACAGGCATAGTGGAAGCACCAAAAACTAGAAAGAAAAATAAACAGAGGTCATTCAGAAGTTGTTGTTGCTGTCAAAAGCTGATAATATAAGTAGAGTTGGACCATAAGCAGATGTCATGGACTTTCAGCAAAATATTTGACTTTGTGTGACATGGTGTAATGAGGAATGACCGGAAAGTAATGACAAAAGTGATGGAATGGCAAAATATTTAACTGACAGCCAGTAGCATTGAAGAAAGGTAAATGGAAAATGACAAATCAGAATTTTGGAAGACAGAATAACATGTTAACAAAATATAATAAAATCAAATGCAAATAGCAGTGACATAATTATCTGGAATTGAAAGATTTATACTAGAGCGTATAACTTTTTCAACTAATATCACTGGCAAGTTAAGACATTTTTGTGGAAACATATAAGGTACGAGTACTGTATTCTGCTTACAGAAGCACTTCATTGTCAGAATGGTGTGTTCACGCACAATCCTAATTGATACTACAACTTGGTTTGCTTTTACATGTCTCAAAGTATCATATTGCTGTAGAGTAGAGGTCCATATACAACCTTACCTCATTTACCCTTTCATTTTATGAGACATTATCATCTTTTGCTTACATTTCAAAGTCCATTAATAATTAAGCCCTTGCTTACTTCTACAGATGCCTTCAGCTGCCAAATCACTGAATAGTACTGGTCAATATACTGCATTGCTCCACTTTTTCTTTCATTATAAGAGTCATAATCCTCTTTTACTTAGGTTAAAATCACATTTCAAATTCCATTAATGATGTAAAGTAGCATTCTCTTCTGTAAGGCAAAAGACTGTGCACTGTTGTTGTTGTTTGTCTGTCGGCTTTTCCTGGTAAGGGGTCACCAGAGCAGAACTCCGTTCTGCTAATAATTGGCAGTAGATTTTTTATGAAATGCCGAGGTGCCAGCTCGATGCCCAACCTTCAACAAAGGCACTCCCATTTACGCAGGCATGTCTTTCGAACGCTACCTAACCACGGGGAGAACATGCAGACTCCACACAGAAGGCACTCCCACGCCAAGCCGAGAATTGAACGGGAGGACCTTTTGCTGTGAGGTAACAATGCTACCGCCGTACCACCAAGGCACTGTAAAAGGCTGTGCACTACACTCATCATTAATTCAGTCTCTAGGGTATCTTACAGACCATCTGCGAGCATTTCTTCTCTGGCATCACTTAAATATTTCTGGAACTTTAGACACAGTGTTAGTCATAGTCTCTAAATATGGAATATCTCACTTTTAATACGTGATAGGCTTTCTCTATCACTAGCCAATAATTCTGTGGATCGGTTGACTATTTATTTCTCATCTCCTCCTTTGAGCACTATGTCTTCTATACATTATGGCAATGACATCTCCTTCCAAAAAAAAATGAACCCATCTCTTCAAATAATATACCTGGAATACAAAAGGGACCATATTTATTTATTTATTTAACATTTGTTGACCGGGAAAGTACAACTAGGTACCACAGATCCTGTTTTCAGCGGAGGCCCGGGGAGATATGCTCCAGATATCCAACAATCTTATCCAACAGTTATCACAAAAGATAAACCCCAGGATTCACTAATCCTCCATGTAAGACTAGATTAGTCTTACACAGAAGAGCCAGTCTAAGAATAAGATGGCCGCACACCATGCATATTAACGAGGGCATGCTGCCTCAACTCTAAGGCTAACACGGAGCGTGCACGAGTGCAGGGGGCATGTTGGACTGCCGAGCAGTCCAAAAATCCATGCCCCTGCAAGTGTGACACTTGGGAAATGTCTACTTACATGAGCGAGTCCGCGCAAATGTGTACATACCCAACGCTACACTCCCCCACATTCTAACCCCCTGTACAATTCTAAAATGTAAAACATTTTTTTTTATTATTTCCAATATAGCTGCCCGTATTTGAGCGGGTTTGCCCATTGCTTAGCTACAGTTAGCAGTTTAGACACAGAAGAGGATAATAAGAAACTTATATGATAATTAAGTGAAATAGCGATAGCGTAGTGGTAGCGCCTTCGCACAAAGAGGAGGCATTCCCGGTTTGAGTCCCACCACTCCCCCTTCTATTTTTTTGTTGGAAATCTGTATATAAAAATAATTCCTGACATTTATCATTTAAATGTTTGTAAAAAGCTATGAAATGGCCTATGTAGTAGTGAACAAATTATATATATATATATATATATATATATATATATATATATATATATATATATATATATATATATATATAAGAAGGTGAAATGGTTATGCATACTGATGGATGCATAAGTAACATATCTTAAGCAATGTGAAGCACTGCTAAGTAAAGTTTACCAGTATTAAGCATATTTAAATGTAATTGCTCGTAGTTGAGCACTGCGTTAACTAGTGCAATGGCTTTGCGCGTAGCTGCACTTTGCGCCAACTAGCGCAAACAGAACATGTTTGCGTGGAGTTGCACTCCGCGCTAACCAGCGCAACATCGAGCAACGTAGAGCAACTTCGGGCAAAGTTGAGCAAAGTTGGCTAAACACAGCCACACCTCCTAGCCGGTCTGGCCAGTAGTAAAATAAAAAGCAATGACAGAGCTTGAACCCGGGATACTGTGCACCATAATCACAGTACTGAACCACTAAGCCATGACAGCATTTCATAACCATGCACTTTCAACACACACATACATATCAGTGGAAGTTTACCCATTGTAAGCAGGTGTGCCTTCAGCTGAGTTTTTTCAAAACTGGCCAATCACAAATAAGTGTGGTAAATGAGGCATATTTAAGCTCCATATGTGAGAATACTTGCCATAACTGGTTGTAGCTCCCATCTGCAGGCAGCATGGTCGTTGCTGGAGAGGGCTTTCGATTTTGCGCGCAATGTTGGGGCATTGAGGAGTCAAAAGTAATGGTTTGGCTCCTTGTCCATAATCATGAGGATAGACTCCTCCGGGGCCAGTACAAGGGCACCCAATACAAAGCGGAAGCCTGGAACTGTCGAGCTCATGACCTCACCAGTGCCACAGGCGTCCCTCGGACTGGTGAGCAGGTCAGACACCACCACTCAGACCTGAAGAGACGCAAGGAGGATCAACTGGACAAGTGGATCCAGGAGGCCCGTGGGATGGAAAATGCCCCACTACTGAGTAAGTAGCCATGGAATTAAGTATGTAATAATTGCTATTTTAGTCTATACTATGAATAGGTATGTCTTGATATCACTTAATTTACTTCATAGCTGCAGGTGTCCGCACTGCGAACCAGCAAGCCTATGCAGATAGGCTTCTAAGGCTGCCCCACCAGGCAGGTTAGTATTTATTCTGCATGTACTGTGATATAAAATAAATGAGAGAGCCTGAAAAAGTGTTTTAACCCAATAAATAAAGGTATAATAATTCTTTTATAATTATGCTGCATGTACTGTTATATAAAATAAATGAGAGAGAATCTAGAAAAGTGTTTTAAGTCTTTAATAAAGGTATAATTCCTGGAGTGTGTCTGTGTCATTTTCTTTGATATGTTGTTGTACTCTTGCATTATAGAAATAGTACTGTTGTATTAAGTGCTGTTACCCCACACTTGGGTAGGCCCATATAAAGTGGATGAAGGGAGTGCCAGTAGCTTTCAAGCATATTTACAATCCTCAACTGTTGGTTCATGCCCAGCATGTACATAGGTTCATAGGTTCATACTAGGCTACCTGCCCTAGGGCATTTATAAGCCTAGCCAGAGTGTGTTTGGCTTTCACCACCCATTTTAAATTAATTTTGCTATGCCTTTAATCTGGCTAATCTGGTTAATCTGGCACATGAGTAGCTTGGTACAGTGTTCCCCAGAAATGTCAGTGTGCTGCCAGAAATGTAGAGAGCTGTTAACATATAACTAATAATTTCACCTGAACTTATCTAGATAATTATAGGAAAGTAGAGCTGTCAGTGTACCATCTCAGCAGTAGTGTGTCTGAACAACTCACAAAATATGTAGCAGTAACATCTGCATCCCAGACAGTTTGTATGTCAGATACAGCTCATGTATATAAAGATCTAGCAAAACCCATTTCACAATTTAAGGACAATTGGGTAGTGTAATAATACATGTAGGGGACATATAACTGCAGTTAATAGGAATGTGGTATAAACTAGAAAGATATATAAGTTGTAAATGGAGTTATCTTTTTCCAGCCTACTGTATGTGTATAAAAAATGCAATTCCACACCTTAATGGGTATGTCTAATCTCAAAACATTTGTTGGGACATATGTCATATTGGTTTATAAATATCTGCATTTATTTTGATGCATGTTCCCTGTTCAAATACCACAATATTGGTGGCCTGTTGCCATCAATTAAACCTGCATGCTGTTGTAATGTCCACTGTTGTTCTATATATGCATGTGTTATGCTTGCTGTTCAACTGTTGGAACTCTGTTGTGTTGGGTTAATGGGAATACTTCTGCATGCTATTATAACTAATTTGGAATGCTGTTGACTGTTACTAACCCATATTTTCATTAAATCCTCCAAAACATAGAACGTATGGGAAGGCCGGTCCCAGCGGACCCGCCTGTCCCACCTCAGCTGGCGATGGCACCTGGCATTAGCAGGTCGGGTGCCCAGCCTGGGACCTCCTCCTCCATTGGCCCTGTGCCACCTTCAGGTGGAAGCACTGCAGGAGATGGGGCTCATCCCCCCATTCAAGCGTGGGTGGAGGAGGGCCACCTATCCCCCTCCGAATGGTCCGGGCTGTGGTGCATAGAGAGATCGAGCGTTCTGTTGCTGATCCTCTATGCCAGCTTGAGGCATGAGTGGCATGACTCATGGGTGAGCCTGCCCCTCCTACGCAGCCCCCAGCACAGCCACCCTCTGGGCTGTGAAGGTGCAGTGGTGACTGCCCATGGGTGGGGATCTCAGTTCCACTGTTGCCATCTGTAAGCTCATAGGCTTGCGATTTCCAAACATCCTTCCCCGTCAATGGTGTTCACCCACCACATGTGTCATATTCCACCCCTGTATGCATCTTGTTTGTCTTGTCTGTTTACCTCCCCAACCTACCTCCCCAAATATATCTACTTCTCCTACCCCACATTCCACTCTCACCTGGAAAAAAAAAGGGGCAATCTGCTCCCAAAAAAAAATTACGCCCCATACATAGCTGCCCATTTTGCACACGTCTGCTGGAAACATAAAATGTAATTTAATTGGCAGTACAACATACTTTGTTGTCCTCACCCCTCTCTCAAGGGTGGAAGGTTTCATATTTCCCTCCAAATTTATTGCATATGTACAGCTGTTGCTGTTAAAGAAATGGGCAGCTATGGTCCTTCCCTACACCCATCCTGCACATCCCAAGCTGTTTTCCCTACTGTCTTTCTCTCTTTATGCCCCTTTTTCACCACTTTCCTATCTCCCCATTTTCTTTTCTTTCAAAGAAATGACCGCGGGGGTTAGCGGGAGTAAGCACTTTTAAGCAGTAGTTAGCAGGTTTGCGCGAGTGTGCGCTTGTTTGCGCTTAGCTAAGCATTGGTAAGCATCGCACAAACCCACGCAAACCTGCTTACAACTGCTTAAAAGTGCCTTAGTCACTCTGTATGTGAGGGTCCTTGTTCTGCTCAGCAGCAAAATAAAACACCTTTGTCAGTCTCGAACCAGGACCTTGTACACACTACACTACATGAAGTACCACTAAGCCACAGTAGATATACAGCAAGTTGGTGCTGAAATAAATATATCATGCATCAGAGTGAGTGAATGTAAAGGAAAAATAGGAATGCCATAACACACAACTTGTTCTGTGGATCTTTACCCGCAGTTGTTGTGGAATTGAATTACATGACTGTGATAAGAGAATCAGCCATTCTAGCAGGAAATAATGTTACAGTAGCACTTTACAACCTCCACACAGTATCATAGCAGGACAAACACTGGCATATCTGATTAGGTTAGAGGCCATACCTCCCAACTGTGCCTAATTTTCAGGGATGTTCCTGATTTTGAAACAAATTTTAGCTGTGTCCCTCTGAATCCCTCTGAAAAGTACTGACATTGGCCAGAAAGGTGTTGAATTACACTTAATGAATAATGACAATAAGTAAGAGTTAGACACTGCTTGTACTTCAGAAAAGGTGTATTAATTCATATGCTCTGGTTCTCTCAAAGTCTCAACTTAATGGCACTAATATTTTAAAGGTGTACCTCACTTTTACCTACTTTTCCTTGAGCCTGTTCAAATATGTACCTGAGTGTTTGAGAGGCCTGGCAGAGGCAGAAACACACAGGCATATCAGCTTTTCTGCTGTTACACATTGTGCAAATAGCTTTGGAAGGAGTTCCAGAAGCATACCCTTATGTAGGAGTACAACACTGAAATACAAAAAGATGTAGCCATGTACTGGTAGCAACCAACTGTAACAATGCCATTGTTCCAGTGCTGAAAAGACTGGAGTGGTGTACAGACAAATAATAACAGGCTAACCTCTGGCTACCATGTGGATAGGTCCACAGTTGGGAGCTACCCAGACAGACTACTTGCCCTGATAAACTAACAGGTACACAGCAACCCTTTAAGTCCAGAAAGATAAAATTCACACAATAATACATAATGCTCTCTGTACTTCTGCACCCCTACCCAAATGTAGAATATACCTGTGTGTTCAGGGTCTACCATGGATGTAGGTAGGCATACTCAGTACTGAAATTTGTCAAGTTTTCTTGAGCAGCCTGTGCTAATGTCAACACTAAAAAAGCACAAACTGTTCAGAAGTGAGTAAATTAATATTGACAGTATAGCAGTTCACAAACAATTCATGTGCCCAAGGAATACATCTCAATAACTAGTTTTGTATGGCAGTTAATTGTACAATTAGAAAAGAAAGTACATACTTCCATGTATCATGGGTTAGCATTTTGAGGGGTGAGTACAATTCTGCACTGAGAAGTGTGTACTGGAAGCAGCATTTGAGTATAACATTTAAATCACTGGTTACTCCCCTGGCTTCAGATATAAGAACTATACCAACCTTCTGCCTTAAACATCGATGTCCACAGCAAACAAGCATGATCCCCATCTTGTAAAGCTGAAAGGGCCACGCCTACCTGAGTTAGCAATTTATAGCATTGGGTTGCTATGACAGTGATTACTGCAATTACCACACAGCAGGCTGCATGCAATTAGCAAATGGTGGCCACCAATTGGTGCAGAGGCCATCATATGCACATGTGCAAATACCTATAAAAGCAGGCTGTAATTGCTGCCAACAAACTCAATCACTCTATTGCAGAGGCTGACAGAGAGAGAGAGAGACAGAGAGAGAGAGAGAGAGAGGGAGAGAGAGAAAGAGAGAGACAGCGAAAAGCAAAAGGAAAAAGAAAAATAAATAATACCAACTCATACAAAGGAAAGGTATGTAAAAGATATGTGTTTACTGGCATGTAGTAGATGTTTTTGAAGAGTACTCTACATAATGTGAACCATTCATATGTGGCAGCAGTACATTTCTATGCACAGATGTCCTGCTTAACTACTGCCATGGACAATTCAGTGTGTACCTGTAGGCAGTGGAACATAACTGTGAAATGCGTAGCTCAGCATTAAATGTCAAACATCTGATCCATGTTATCTGTGTTCTGTACAGTAGTGTGGCCAATGGCTGTTTGGGGGATTAGCGCAAACATTTATATAAACATGGGTGTGACAGAGTAACACATGCATGATAGTCATATTAAAGCGTAGCTTAGCATTGGCAACTGCTGTACCAGGCTAGTAGCTAATCTAGCATTTGGAGCTATATATACCCCCTCTAATGTTACTGTGTGTTCACATGTGACACTTGTTCATGTTGCAGCAAGGCCCAACAGTTCAGTTGTGAGGTCCAGGGACTTACAACAGTGTGGACCTTGTATGTGTATGGCACACACATACGGAGAGATATATATGTGTCATATATATTAACATCTGTACCCACAATGGTGGTGCTGCGGTAGCGTTGTCACCTCACAGTAAGACGCTGTCTGGTTTGATTCTCAGCTAGAGCGTCTTCTGCATGGAGACATGCGTGAATGGGCGTACCTTCATTGAAGGTTGTGTGTCAGGCCTGGCAAGCCGGTATGTAAAAATCAACTGCCAATCATTAGCGGACCGGGGTTCCACTGTGGCGACCCCTAACTGGGAAAAGCTGAAAGACACAAACAAACATATATTAACATCTGTATATGTGCATAGAGCAAGGGACATATTGCAACTGTTTGTGAAGGGTGGACATATATATGCTGGTGAAGGTTGTTATGTGCATATTTGTATGTAGGTTTTAGTGTGTGACAAACAAGACAGCATACAGTGCTGGTATATGACATGTGGTGGTTAAACACTGTGGGTGTTTTGTTCAGTTTGCAATGTTGCAGCCAGCGAGGCCTGCTAAAGCTACCTGGGCTGTGAACACTTTCAATGCATTTCTCACAAGACTGTGCAATATTATTACATTACTGTATACCTCACATCCTTTGCATAATTGATATTCCCACCATGAAAGGTGGACTGTATATGTGCCTATATGTATATGTATATGTACACCAATGGATGTGTATATGTATGTATATATATATATATATATATATATATATATATATATATATATATATATATCTACATAGAGAGAGAGAGAGTCATATATACTCATACACACCCACATCTACTTGTTGCAATAGATTCTATGTAGAGTTGACTGAGTGTGATGGTCAATGTGTTGGTGAATATGTCAAAGATGTGTATTTGTGGGATAGCTTAGTGAGAAACAGTTTCTGTCATGGTATTAGGAGTCATTGCTTTGATCCCAGCAAAAGCTGCGTATGCTGTTGCTAGGCAGATAAAGCACTATGGCATACAGTCTGATGTAGTCCCTTGGTGTTAACTGGGGTGTGTCATTGGAGGCTAAAGCACTACATGTATGCTTATTGATTGGTACTGATGTTGAATCCAAATACTGTATGTACTTGAAGCTTTGGGCCTAAACAGCATAGTATGGTGTATGTCCACATTGCTTGGAACCACTGTTTTGTGTGGTCCCTGTAGTCATCACAGATTACATTCCTCAAGCTTAAGGTTTTGTAAGTACTGACACACAGTACTGTATGGTACACACATAAAGCTTATCTGGGTTGCCATACCTTTGTGTCTTGTAATTATGTCTGATGTGTGTGTGGGTATGCCTGTTACATGTCCTCTGTCATATGTGTGTTACAACATATAACTGCATATCTAGCAACATTTATAGTTTACTACAGCAGTATGCCACCTATATTCACAATTGTGCACATATTTTGGCAACAGGTTTGCCATCAACAAGTTGTGTGGTATAATGGTAATACTGTAACTGGACCTTACAGACATTGTGATGGATGACATATTTCATTATGCATTGGCTTGATCTATATCGGCTGTGGCTAGGTGGTGCATTGTGTTGCATACAGTATGCCAGGTACCCTTGTATAGTCTTATATAGTGATTTTATTTTGTTGCTGTGCAGAACATGGTTTATTATATAGAGTATGCCAGGCACTTTTAAGCAGTTGTGGGGTGAGCACTGAGCACTGATAAGTGGTAGTGAAAGTGTTTAATCTCAGTCAGCTAATAGGTTGCTATATATGGCAGTTCAGTGATATATGTACTGTATAACGTTAAATGTGCCATATGACTTGATCATACATATTTTTTCTTTATGTCTTCCAGGGATCATGGCACAACATAGAAATCCTAACTACTGTAGTGCTGAAGATGAGATTCTTACCAGCTGTATGATTCAGCACTACAGCCTACTATTCTCCAGAACCAGCCAAGACCAGCAGGAGCATATTGCAATGTGGCAAGATGTTGTCTGAAGGGTAAACAAGGTAGGCCTGCATAACCAGACATATCAGCAGGTACACCTCTACTGCACTGATCTACTTAGACATGTTCGTCAGTGTGCTTCTGATGTACGGAGACAACAGCTTGCAACAGGTGGTGGGGTTAACATCCATCCCCCCTTCATCAGAGTGGAGGAGCTGCTCCTGAGCCTGGTGGCAACTGCCCAAAAACAACAGCAGCAGACATTTACCATGATGGAGGTTGGAGCCACCCAGCAAGAACAAATGGAGCATGCAGGTAACATGACATATCTGTAGACCACTGTTACCTCTATTGGTAGATCATGCATATGTAAGATGTGTACTGTGTAGTTAGAAGATGTGGAGCCTGTTGTTGTGTAATACTGATCATTTGGAACATAATCTGTAGGCCTGTGAATGTAAATTGTTGTTCTACTGTAAGATTGCAAACCCACAGTAGCAATGCCACAGTTGTCGACACTAACAAACTGTCTCATATCTATGTAGGTCCCTCTGGTGTGACAGCAAGGCAGCGGACATAAGCTGGTGAGTGTGTTCTACATTTATTATTGCAAATAAAAAGTGCATGTCATAGTTAAGGTGTAGGCCATGTACACATGTAACACACCTACCCATAATGCATGCTGTGCATGTTTGCTGTGAGACCACGCACATCTCACTAATGTGATTAGCTGCTTCAAACACATGCAATACACAGACCATCTCAAACAAATGTGGCTACACTGTAGTGACCATTGGATAGGCAGAGTCGATACACAACATGCACATAACATGCACAACTATGTCATACACAGAACATGTTAACATGCTACACATGAAGGATTCACAAACCCTCTGTAAAGTCACACTCCAGTATCCCAAATTTCATCCACACAGCACACATAATATACCTGAGGGGTTGAGGCCTATAATGGGGCAGTGAAACACTCTGCAATACACAACACATTCATGTTAGGGAATGCTCCTTATTGGCCTCCTTACAAATCCATGTAACAACTGGTTGTGAAATGGTGTAGGTAGCCATGGTAGTGCAGTTTTGGTACAGCATGATAGGTGCTGGTTTGGGACACATTTGTAGCCCTGCGTGACCACATGATGCTTCATGATGATGGCTTATGGTACTACACCCCATCCAGTTATTGTAACCACAGTACTACACATAGCTTTCATTGCTATACACCTCAATGTTGTGTGTGTGCAAACATATGCACATCTAAACAATATGCATACCAATCACCATTTTCACAACTGACACATATATGTCTTGTGATGCTATTGAGTGGCTAGGTCATATGACACACATTGGATATGTGTGATGTTTAAATTTGCAGTTGTGTTTTAGCATGCCATGGATGACACTGGCATGTCCACAGTATGATCTACACTCACCATAACTACTGTACATTGGGTAGGAGGACCAATGGTATTCCATCAGTTATACATGCACCACTGATCTTGTGTATATACACATCATGCATGAGCTAAAACTGTATCCACAATTGTTTACTAAAGACACAGAGGCTCTAATCAGAATTGGATATCTATGTGACAGACAGATACACATCCAGCCATGGTATGTAGACCTGTGAGTGATAGTGCACAATACATTACAGAGTTTTGAATACTTGCACAGCAATGTTGTGTCCATGTATGCATTGCTTTCCAGGGGGAGGCCAATCACCGAACAACAAAACACATGCATTGAAGCCATGTATACTGTTAGTAACAAGGACTATCTACACTTGCACTGCATGCTGTTGAGCAACACATGTCCTGCATGCTGACATGTGTGATATTGATATGACTGTTTTGCTTGTGATACTGTACCCCTCCATCAACCATCAACTGCTATTGAGTATGTTCTGAGATTGCTGGTGGTGTGTGTGTGTGTGTGTGTGTGTGTGTGTGTGTGTGTGTGTGTGTGTGTGTGTGTGTGTGTGTGTGTGTGTGTGTGTGTGTGTGTGTGTGTGTGTCTGTGTGCTTGTCTGTATGTCTGTGTGTGTGTGTGTCTGTCTGCTTTAGTGAGGAGTGTATTTGTGTTTGTGTATGTGTGCATGTGTGCATGTGTATGTGCATGTGTGCATGTGCATGTGTGAATGTGTATGTGTGCATGTGGTCCGACATCATGTACAGGTCTTAAAGTGTGTTTCCTGTTTTCCTCTCATAGGTGCTGAGGTGGGGCTGGTTCAGTGCAGCAGGGAACCTGATGTCACTGACACAGATAGTGATAATGAGGATAGGTGTGTTGAGGCACAGGCAGGTTTGTCAGGGTCTGTTGTTGGGCCACCAATTGACAGTACACAAGTCTCCACCCCATCCATGCACATAGTCATACTGCCTGTACATCCATCATCACCAATGCCCTTAGCAGAGGAACAGTGTACAGTCGGCACTGGTCAGGACAGTGTGGTGTCTATGGCACATGCATCAGGACACAGCAGCCATAGTTAGATGGCTGGAATGGTACCACATAGGCAGATGCCCAGGGGTTCTCATCAGAGCACTGCTGGTCATCATGCCCCTGGCAGACGTGCCACACCTCTTACAACCACATGCATGTTCCAGGCTGTCACAGGCACATATGGAGCGGTACACCAGACAGGGACTAAAGGCACAGAGGGCTCATAACACCACTGTAAATTACAGTATCCATGACCTAGCAGGTGCCATACATAATTACACCGAGTTCATTGATAGACGTTGGGGTGAGACATTAGATGTCCTCCACAATGTCATGTCCATGTGTCAGGACAGTGTGGGATGGTTGAGACGTCGATGTGGACATATGCCAGCAACATCATCAGCTGGCAGTTGCCATGGACATCCATCAAGTCATAGCCGCTCCTGTAGTGCCAGTACCAGCCCCAGCAATGTTGGGGGGGCTGTTCATAAACCATCCTAGAAGCCCACGTGCACGTGACTCTGGCCAGTCCCAGCAGGGACCTGGATCCAGTGGACATATGTCAACCTCTGAGGATAGTACCCAGTCTGGATTAGTACCTGATACTGTCTGTAGCCTCTCTGCCAGGCACAGGTCCCGTATCTGTGGCCAGAGACGGTGATCTGTAAAGCCTGCCAGGTACAGTCTGTAGCTGTCCCACAAATCCCCATATATGGCAGCCACATGGTGGAACTGTGTGCATGCAGACCCACACACATAAACCAGCCACCTAGGACAAACACATACCCACACACATTACATCCACATTGGCCCATAACAGTACTCTTGGCCCTCACACACACACTCATACACACATGTCGATTGTATGGCTCAATGTAGGCCTCTGGCAAACCAACAACACACCCTGTGCATATGATGAAACCTGTGCCACCTCCTGTCATCTGTAACATTGATGCAGGAGCAGGCTAACATGGTGCTGATGCACAGGGTGACTTTATTACAGTATAGCAATGTTTAATGTGTAGCATGTTGTCAGCAGTAAAGTGTAATGATATCCTTGAAGGTGTAGCTGAGCAGGCATGATGCATTAAAGCTATAATTATCAATGTAGTATTGTTTACACCAGTGTTTATTCCAATTGTGTATTGTCTGCCCATGTGCCACTTGGCTGATGTGTGTAGTTTTGTCAGCATGTGTTATAGAGTGTACAGTATGTGTGGGATGTGTGCAGCACAGATTTGCATGTGTACATTTATGAACATGGTTGAGGTGCACTATCTGCATGTACGTGCATATTGGACACATGGGCAGGGTGACATGCCCTGTATTAGACAGTGTTAACACTCCATAGTTTCTATTGGTGGCCAGTATGCATTGTATTACGCACATTTTGGAACTTGAGCACATGTGTGTGTATGACATGGTTTGACACTGTACTGTGGGTGATACTGTTGTTATTATCTGTCATTGGTTTGCATTCTGGTAGCATACATAAACTCAACAGCCTGCCCATAAACAATTGCTGGATGATGGCTTGACAACTGACACACAGATGTAGGATACACAGTAACATTTGCAGCCTTCAAGTACTATTCTATACCAGTAACAAGTGGTATTCACCTGCACTCAGTCCTGGGACCACTCCTGTTTGGCATATAGCTTTCTTAGGTACAAGCAAACACAGTAGGGATCTGTCTGGCCAAGTTTGGCAATGCATACTGTGGGCTATAATGCATTCTCCAAATGACACACACATCCTCCAAAAAGGTATCATACAGACAGATACCTGGTGTCAAACCCATGCTGTAAAGTTATAAGCCAAATAAAGCATAGTCATCCACGTTTACAAAACATAGTATCCCCAGAGTACCACATAGGTAGTAACCCCCAAAATGTGGAACAGGTACTGATGTATACAAAGAGCCATGTGTTAAGTCATCTCTCCTTTGATAATCACATTTCCAAAGGGTTTTGGAAATTCCTCTGTGGATCACATAAGCAATAAGGGGTTTGCATGCATATCCACAAAGGTTGTTGCACACCTATAATAAATAGCCATCTTTGACAGACTTTGCTGCTTTTGAACAGGTTTCAAATATACCTCATGCATAAACCCTCACTCACACTATTCAATAGAAACCGTAATGAGTGTATGTGAAATGGATAACGTAGGCCAGGGATCACTGCAGTGGCTAGGCTTGTCACAAGCATACAGATGTGACCTAAGGTCTGGAAAGCAGCAGCACACTCTGGCAAAGATAACAGATGTGTTCATGGAGAAAGCAGGGTTCCCACCTATGAAATAATTGAGGTCACATGTATGTATATGTATTTGCCACACAGCTACCTGATGTGTAATGCACATACTGTTGTCATTGTGATATGTCATACAGTAGTAAAAGCAAAACCCACAACACATTAACCAACAGTGTCACACATGTGGAGCACACACACAGTCACCAAGTGCAGGATTCAAACCCCTACCTAATTACTTTATGATATTACAGCAGTACACATTTACACCATGTGTTATGCACATTACTGGGAGCTTTCCTTTCCACAGGTATATTTATAGGATGGTGACATCATCAGACTTGACAAAGATGAGTAAACCACTTTTAAGATGTTTCAGTAATCTTCAAAAATGCTGCTTCTCTCCAAGGAGACACACACACACACACACGCACTCGGCAAGTGCAGGATTCAAACCCCTACCCAACTACTTTATGATACTACAGCAGTATGCATTTACATGATGCGTTATACACATTAGTGGGCGTTTTCCTTTCCACAGGTATATTTGTAGGATGGTGACATCATCAGACTTGACAAAGATGAGTACACCACTTTTAAGGTGTTTCAGTAGTCTTCAAAAAGTTGTCCCTCTCCAAGGAGACACACACACTCTGATACAGTTGACAAGTGCAGGATTCAAACTCCTACTTAGCTACTTTATGATACTAGAACAGTATGCGTTTACACGACACACTATACACATTACTGGGAATTCTTCTTTCCACAGGTATATTTATAGGATGGTGACATCATCCGACTTGATAAAGATGAGTATACCACTTTTAAGGTGTTTTAGTAGTCTTCAAAAAGGTTGCTCTTCTCCAAGGAGCCACACACACACACACATTCTCATATAGTTGGCAAGTACAGGATTCAAATTACTATCTAATTACTTTAGGATACTAGAGCAGTACGCATTTACATGACATGCTATACACATTACAGAGAGTTCTCTTTTCTACAGGTATATTTGTAGGATGGCAACATCATCAGACTTGACAAAGTGGGTTACATTAGGTGACATTAGGTGGGCTACATAGAAGGAATTTCTAAACACTTTGGCAATGTGATCATCAAAGGAGAGTTTACTATCTACCTGGGTCCCCAGTTCCATGATTACATTCTCTGTACATACTGGATTACCACCTATGTGGCAATTTGTGGGCACTTTGTTTTATCCAAAGGGGATGACTATGCATTTTTTTGGTATTCTGCTTGAGGGCATTGTTTTGACCCAGGTATCTGTCTCTGTAAGACCTTTCTGGAGGATGTCTGTGTCAGCCCTAGAGTTGATTATGGACCACAGTTAGCAGTCATCTGCAAACTTAGTCAGCCATACTCCTCCCATGCTTGCCTATATCTCTGAGCAGTATCTACTGAACAGGTGGGGTCACAGGACCAAGACCTGTGGGATGCCACTTGTTACTGGTTTAGAGTCGGACATGGCACCTGCACCTCTGACCATATGTGTTTGATCTGTGAGCCAGTTGGCCACCCATCCTGTGACATAGGGGTTAATGTTCAAGCTGGTAAGCTTGTCCATGATGCCAGAGTGGGGAATGGTGTCAAATGCCTTAGTGAGGTCCAGGTGGGCTGTATGGACTACTTTTACCGCCATCTATGTCCTTGGTAATTGTTTCAAAGAAGTCAACTAGGTTTAGGAGGCAGGATCTGCCTTTAACAAAGCCAAATTGGGTAGAGTCCAGTGTCTGGAGGTTCCCAATGTCTCTGTTTATGGGTTCCATGATAATTTGCTCCATAGCTTTGCAGAACAGGCTGAGTAGGCCTATAGGGCAATAGTTTCCAGGTTCTGTTGTGGCACCACCTTTGTGGAGCTGGATGACTGTTGCTGTATGCCATTTTTTGGGTACATAGCCTGTGCTAAGGTTAAGTCTGGGCAGTGAATGTAGGTGAGGGTGTAGTTCCTTTTGGGGCTGATGTAAGACGCAGCCTGGGACACCATCCAGTCCCATTGATGCTGTGTTCTTAGCTTTGGAGAGGGCTGTTTTTACCTGTTTGTCCATGAAGTCTGGGGCTCTGCTTTCTTCTGGGATGGACAGTGAGGGGGGTGAAGTTTGCACTGAACTTGTCTGCCAGGATGTGGGCAATGTCAGTTGGTTCGGTGTATTTTTTGCCATTTTGCAGTAGCTGACAGCATATTTGAGAGTTGCTACCTAAATGTTTGGTATAGCTAACAAAGGCTTTGTGGTTGTTATTCTTAGATTCCTTGGCAATTTGTCTTTAGAAACTGGCCTTCGATTATTTTATGAGCGATCATTGTTTCTTCCTAATAATGATCAGTGATGCCTTTCCTTTTGTGAAATTTACTCTATCATGGGTTAGTTTCCTCCTTCTGTTGTATAGCTTATTTATGGGCAACGACCACCAGATTGGTTTCTTCTTTTTGGAGTAGTGCATCTTGGTTTTATTTGGGATGTCTCGATCCATGCATCACTGTAGATGCTCATAAAATGCACTTGTAAATTATTCTGCAGATTGTATAGCATTATCCTATAGCAAGGGGGCTCTGGAGCTTTCCACTTTGGTCTTGAAAAGTGTGCAGTTTGCTTTTAAAAATTTCTTCACAGTGGTTTCCTTGACTGAGGGGCGGGGGGATGTGGATGTCCAATGTGATTACTTTATGGTCTGATATTACCAGCGAGGGGTTTATCTCTGGTGTGGAACACTTTTACCCCATGTTGGTGATGATCAGGTCCAGTATGTTGTCACCTCTAGTGGGCATGGTGACTAGCTGTTCCAGGGTGTTTGAGTTTTTAAACTCTAGGAAGCACTGGGCAAAGGACAATGTACACGAGTAATTCTCCCACGCAATGTTTGGGTAGTTGTAATCTCCTCATGTAATGGTGTTTGGTAGGACCTTTATATTTTCCAGTGTTCTTAGGAATATTGAGTGAGGTTCCTGAGACAAGGTAGGTGATCTGTAGGAGACTACAATCTGATAAGCAGCTTTGCCCAATGTTAGTTGCACTTGCATGGTCTCCAAGGCCTCATGCTGTGCCACTAACCTGAACATGTGGGTATCCATAAGGTAAATGGATACACCTCTTCCTTTTCTATTTCACTCTGGGTTTTGGGGCCGAAGATCAGAGGGATTGTGAGTATTTTACGTGGAGCATGTCCAACAACTCTGTGTTTGACATAGTTTTGTACAGTAGGCAGAGAGCACCTCTGACTAGGCGATATGCGAGAGAGTACAGCTGGAGCATTTTGAGACGGTCTGTGTATGGCATGTATTTCAGGCCACCAGTCCTCTTGGTGAGGTATTTCTGCAGGCTTTCCAGTTGTTGTAGATGTCTTGTGAGGAACATAGCAAAAGGGGCGTTGTACTCTATTATGGATCTAGTGAGTGATGAGTAGAGGGGAACAATGTCCTCTTCTATTCTACATGAGACACCTTTTCTGATGAGGTGTGCCACATAGAAGGATTTCCTGATTACTGTGGGGATGTGATTATCACGGGTGTGTCCACTATCCACCTGTGACCCAAGGTCTCTTATCACACTTTCAGTGTTAAGTATACTACCGCCTATGTTGTAGTTCATGGGTACAGAGTTTTTACCAAAGGGGATGACAATGCACTTTTTGGCATTGAGCTTGAGGCCATGGCTTTGACACCAGGTATCTGTCTCAGTGAGGCCTTTTTGTAGGATGTCCACATGTTTAGTAGTTTCAATTATGGCTCCTAGTTTGCAGTCATCTGGAAACTTCATTAGCCAGAGACATTCCATGTTAACGTTTACTTCAGGGAAGTAGATACCAAACAGGACAGGACCCAGGACTGAACCCTGTGGTACTGTACTCATCACTGGTCCAAAGTTGTACTTGGAGTCTGCTACTTTCACAGTGTGTGTTCTGTCAGTGACCCAGTTGGCAACCCCTCTTGTGACATAGCAATTTATACCTAGTTTAGTGGGTTTATCTATAACTCTAGAGTGGGGGATGGTGTTGAAAGCTGTGGTAAGATCTACATAGGCTGTGTAAACACCTTACCTTGTCTATGGTTTTGGTGACTGCTTCAATGACGTCTATCAGGTTTAGCAGACATGATCTGCCTTTTACAAACCCAACATTGTTGTGGTCTAGAGTTTGGAGATTACAATGTCTTTTTTTATAAGTTATATGATAATACATTCCATGGCCTTGCAGAGCAGGCTCATCAGGCTAATGGGACGCTAGTTCCTGGGGTCCGTGGTGGCTCCTCCCTTGTGTAGTGGGATAACCATTGCTGTATGCCATTCAGCAGGCACAAAGCATGAGGTGAGGCTATGACTGAACATGGTGCATAGGTGTGGTGTCTTTCTGTTCTGTAGTTTGTATAGAACACAGCCTGGGATGTTATCTGGTCCCATGGATGCTGTGTTCCTGGCTTTGGAGAGTGTTTTTTACCTGTGCAGCTGTGATGACAGCAACTTTGCAATCTTCCATTATAGAGATGTGCTCTTTCATGGGTGAGAGGGGGGTAAAGTTAGCACTGATCCTATCTGCCAGGATGTTGGCAATATCAGTTGGGTCTGTATATTTAGTGCCATTGTGCTGTAACTCAGAGCAGATCTGAGTGTTGCCATTGAGATTCTTGACATAGCTATAGAATGCTTTGTGGTTGTCCTTAGAATCAGTGTCAATTTTGTTTTCATAACTAGCTTTGGAGGATTTTATCAGGGATCACAGCTTCTTACTGATGTTGACCATGGAGCTCCTCCACTCATGGGATTTTACCCTCTTTTGCAATAGTTTCTTCCTTCTGTTGTGCAGTTTGTTTACGGCAGGGGAACACCAGTTTGGCTTCCTTTTCATGGAGGATAGCATCTTGGTTCTGTTTGGGATAGCACAATGCATGCAGTCATGCAAGTACTTATAAAGTGCAATTGTGAAGGATTCAGTAGTCGTAACTGTATTGTCCATCTGCAAGGGTGTCCTGCAGTTCAGCACTTCTGTCTTAAGAAGCATGAAGTTGGCTTTGGAGACATTTTTTAACATGGTTTCCTTAATGGGGGTGTGGGTCCAGAATGTGGATATGTAGGGTAATTAGCTTATGGTCAGATGGGACCAATGAGGCGCTGACTTCAGGTGTGGAATGTCATGCAGGACAAACCAAACCCCGTAACCAACACAAATAACCACAAAGTGAACTAAATGCTACTCATTGCCAGAAGTCTCAGCCTCCAGATGCACACACTCGAGGCACTTCTAATTATGGAGAATATTGGTATCTGTGTAGTAACAGAAACCTAGTTCAAGGCTCCAGACAGCACACCAGCACTACCAGAATACTACTCATTCCATACCTTTCAGCATCAGAACCTGAATCATAGCACATAGGGTGAGGATGTAGCCATATTCATCAAGGATACCTACACCTCTCCCTACATGCTCTCTACAGGATATGTACCCATAGAATGTTGCACAGCAATGTTCTTCACACTCCACAGGGATGGGGCCACAAAAACCCTTGGCATTCATGCTCTATGAGCCTGATGAGTGTGTTCTGCAAGGCAATGGAGCCAATCATAATGGAAGTCAACAATACAGAGATTGGAAACCTTCACACAGTTGAGCACACCCAGTTTGGCTTCATCAAATGCAGACCACACCTTCTGAACTGGGAGGATTTCTTTGATAGTTACCCAGGCTACAGATGATTGAAATGAGCTCAACACAGCCTACCTATACCTCGCTAAGGCCTTTGACACCATTCTCCAGTCAGGTATCATAGATGAACTCACCAACCTGGCCATGAATCCATACATCACAAGATGGATTGCAAACTGGCTCACAGATAGATCCCACACATTAAGAGTTGCTGACTACATGTCTGACTCTACACCGGTAACAACTGGTGTCCCCCAGGGTTCAGTGCTGGGGTTCCTCCTGTTTGGTAGAGACTTCTCAAATGTACATGCCAGCACAGGAGGGTTGTGGTTGACTAAGTTTGCTGGGAACTGTAAAGTGTTTGCCATAATAGATTCCCCGGAAGACAGACATATTCTCCAGAAGGGGCTCTATGAGACAGATGTGTGGTGTCAGAATCATGGCCTCAAGCTCACTGTGGAGGAATGCATAGTGATCCTCTTTGTTGAAAACAAAATACCCACAAACTACCACATAGGTGTTACCCCCTTAAAAATGACAAGGTGATAAGGCATCTGGAGAAAAAAATAGATAGTCATCTTTCCTTTGACAACCATGTTGCCAAAGTGATTGGGAGATCCTATGTGGCCCATCTAATCAACAAAGGGTTTGCATCAGGATCCAAAGAGGTAGTGTTGGCATTCTACTCTTACATCATCAGACCCATCATTGAGTACAGTGCACCATTTTGGATGTACTCGACTTAGCATATCCAGCAGCTGTAGAGACCACATAGGTACCTCACCAACAGGATTACTAGCCTGAAACAGTTGTGTTATGCAACACAACTGGTAAAACTAAATCTGTTCTTCTTTGCATACTGCCTATTCAGAGGCACACTCTACCTAACATACAGAGCCATGTCTAACACATAACTGTTGAACATGCTTCATCTACAAATAACAACATTGAGTCACCTTACACATTCCATGGATATGAACCTCATCACAACGATGAATACAACATGCTGGTGGGATAGAGTACCATCCCAGATACTTGCCTTACTGTGGAACAGAGTCCCACTGTACATCAGATAGAACCCCTCGCTGACACTCTTCAATTGGAACCTTGATGAGTGGATGGGAAACAGACAATTCATGCCAGGCATCACATCCACAGCTCCACTAGAAAGGGGCTTAGGGTACTATTAGAACTAGGCTTTGGGAGACTACCCAATGGTGTGGTGAAAGCTGCACAACTTGCATAGTCTGATATATGCCTTCATGGAGATAGTCTACTACATACCTATGAACCTATGTGACAGGTACATGTCTACAGATTATAGATGTGTACTTCATTGTTGTACAGCAGGCACATGGACCACATACACTGTAATGCTTACAGATACTGGTGGCTGTTATAGGTTCATAGGTTGATACTGAGCTATCTGCCCGAAGACATATATTAGCCCAGCCACATTGTGCGGCATTCACCGCCCCTTTAGTAGTTCCCTAGACCCTTGTACTAGCAGCTAGTACCCTTGGCCCCTATCTAGTAGTGCTGTTGGTGTGATAGTGAGGGGCTCTGTCTTATGTAGATCGGGACCCTGTTCCATAGTAAGGGAAGTCTCTGCGAAGAGAATCTATCCCTCCAGCATGTTCTATTTATTGTTATGTTGAGGTTTATATCACTAGAGCGTGTAGCTCGAGTAGATTTGGTTTTGCTAAGATGGAGCATGTTCAACAATTCTGAGTTGGACATGGCTCTGTACGTTGGACAGAGATCACCTCTGAGAAAGCGGTATGCAACAGAGAACAGTCTTAGGTTTTTCAATTGTGCTGCATAGGGCAACTGTTTGAGGCCAGTAATTCTCTTGGTTAGGTACCTCTGTGGTCTCTCCAGCTGCTGGAGATGTCTAGCCAGGTACATTCCAATTGGTGCGTTGTACTCAATAATGGGTCTGATGAGGGTAGAGTAGAGGGGCACCATTACATCCTTAGATCTTGATGCGAACCCTTTCATGATCAGATGGGTCTCATAGAAGGATTTTCTAACCACTTTGGCAACATGGTTATCAAAGGAAAGCTGGCTAGCTACTTGGGTCCCTAGATCCCTTATTTCTTCTTCAGATTTCAGGGGATTGCCTCCTATGTTGTAGTTTACGGGTACTCTGTTTTTTCCAAAGGGGATTACTACGCATTTTTTTGCATTCAGCTTGAGACCATGGCTTTGACACCATGTATCAGTCTCATTTAGGCCCTTCTGGAGTATCTCCATGTTGGCCAGAGACTCTATTATAGCACCCAGTTTGCAGTGGTCCGCAAATTTAGTCAGCCACAGCCCTTCCGTGCTTGCCTGTGCTTCTGAGAAGTATATGCCAAACAGGAGGGGCCCCAGGACAGAGCCCTGAGGAACACCACTCGTTACTGGTCTGGATTCGGACATAGATCCCTCTACTCTTACTTTATGGGATCTGTCTGAGAGCCAATTTGCAATCCATCTTGTGACGTAAGGATTTATGCCCAGGCTGGTGAGCTTATCAATAATACCCAAATGGGGAATGGTGTCAAATGCTTTTGCAAGGTCAAGGTAAGCTGTGTGTACCTCCTTTCCCTTATCTATAGCCTGAGTATCTGTCTCAAAGAAATCCACCAGGTTCAGGAGGCATGATCTGCACTTGACGAAGCCGATCTGTGTGGGGTCCAGCAACTGGAGGTTTCCAATCTCTCCATTTATGAGTTCCATAATGATTCGCTCCATAGCCTTACAGATCAGACTGGTCAGGTTTATTGGTCAGTAGTTCCCAGGGTCAGTTGTGGCCCCACCCTTGTGTAGCGGGACCACTGTTGCCGTGCATCATTCTCTGGGCACATATCCTGTGGAGAGGCTGAGACTGAACAGGGTATGAAGATGTGGGGTTAATTCCTTTTGGAGCTCGCGTATGACACAGCCTGGGACACCATCTGGTCCCATGGAGGCAAAGGTTTTAGCTTTAGATAGAGCCTTGTTATCCAACGTATCAGTAATAATTGGACTTACACAATCCCCTGGAATGGTAATAGGCCCTGAAGGTGGTGGGGTGGGGGGGGGGTCTGCACTTAACCTGTCAGCCAAGATGTTGGCAATGTCAGAAGGGTCAGTGTATTTTGTTCCATTTTGTACTAGCTCATAACAGACCTGAACATTGCCATTTAGGTTTTTGACGTAGCCATAGAAGGCCTTATGGTTATCCTTGGCATCCTTGGCAACTTTCTTTTCAAAATTAGCTTTAGTTGACTTGATGAGGGCCCTCAATTTCTTACTAATGCTGATCAGGGATGATTTGTCTACTTGAAATTTGGCCTTTTTTTGTATAAGTCTCTTCCTTTTATTGTAAAGGTTGCTTATGGCTGGGGTCCACCAGACTGGTTTCTTCTTGCTTGAGGAAGGAGTCTTAATTTTATTTGGGAGAGCACGGTCCATGCAATCCTGAAGATGCATACAGAGTGCCTTGGTGTAGGATTCCACATCCTGGATATCATTATCCTTCTGCAAGGGAATAGTGAAGCTTTCCATTTCGGATGCAAGTAGTTTGAAGTTTGCTTTGGAAAGGTTTTTGACTATGGTTTTTTTGACTGGGGGAGGTGGAGGGGTGAGGATGTCCAGGGTTATCAGTTTGTGGTCAGATCTGACCAAGGAGGGAGTGATAACAGGTGTGGTACAGCGGGCACCCATATTTGTGAGGATTAAATCCAATATGTTGTCCCCTCTAGTGGGGAACATACTAGTTGTTCATGGGCATTTGAATTTATAAATTCTATGAATGGCTGAGCATAGGAGTTGAAACATTGGTAGTTCGCCCAGTCTATACCAGGGTAGTTGAAATCACCCAAGATTATGGTGTTGGGTAGGACCTTTATATTTTCCAATGTCTCAAGGAATGCAGTGTGAGCATCTTGGGACATGGTGGGCGATCTATAACCGGCTTCAACTTGAAATGTGGTTTTGCCTGCTGATAGTTGCACATGGATGATCTCTGGGGCATCATGCTGTGCTACTAACCTGGAAATATGGGTATCCTTGATGAATATGGATACACCTCCGCCCTTTGTACTGCAATCTGGTAACTGAGGCCAGAAGGTATGATATGAATTGTAACCTGGCAGTGCTGGGGTGCTCTCTTGAGCCTTGAACCAGGTTTCCATCACCGCACAAACATTGATTTTCTCCATGCTGTGGAGAGCCTCGAGTGTGTGCATTTTGAGGTTGAGACTTCTGGCGTTGAGTAGCATTACCCTTAGTTTTTGGTTACCTGTGCTGGTTATGGTTGTTGGTTTGTCCTTTGAGCCTTGCCTAAAAAAGGCACTATGGGGACGGCAAAAGCCTTGGCCAGTATTCAAAAACCTAGGTGTGACAGGTGCAACCCATCTCTGGCAAAACAGTGAGGCTTGTCTATCATGTCATCCCAGGCAAACAGACACTGGATCCCCTTAAAATGACACCGGAAGCTTAGTCAATTGTTGAAATTGATCATTTTGTCTTTGTATTGTGGTATCATTCTAGGTGAAGGTAGTATGCTACTCAAGGTCAGGGTCATACCAGCTTGGGCTACATGATCAGAGAGCTCCTCAATGTCTCTTTTCATGTAGTCCAGGGTGGTACGTCTTAGATCATTCACACCAACATGTACAATGACAGCTTCATACTTGTACTTGTTCTGGAGTGACCTAAGTGCTTGTGTTATGTGGCAGATCCGAGCACCCGACAGGCAGCTGACAGTAACCTTCTCCTTGTTCAGCCTGGTGAGTGGAACATCCGTGTGCCTTACTATAGAGTCCCCTATTACTAGCGTGTTAGGTATGGTGTTTTGTCTTAAGGGCTGTTGTGAGGCACACTGCTGAGGTGAATTATGTGTTTTCTGGCTTGTGTTTGGGGGTGCAGGTTGCTTGCTTGTCTGCTTTGGAGGGCACTGTTTCTTTTTCAGATAGGTACCTAGTGCCTCCGAATATGTTTTTGTGTAGTTATGCGTATGTTTTGCCATTGCTTGTTTTGTAGATTCATGTGTGACAGGTGGTGTGATGCAAGTGTGTTCCTTATCCTCTTGACTGTCTGTCACAGTCATGGGTTGAGAGGGCTTAGCCTCCAGTCTGGCTGTGTATTTGCATCTCTCACAAGTGTTTGTGTCTAGAGGTAAGAGGAGAGGGGTGTCTGTATACATGAGGCAATTGTGACATTGCCTCAGGATGCCCAATTCCACCAGATGAACTGGAGAGTACACCTGAAGCTGACCTCTGGACATGCTTTGAAAAGTAAATTGAACTTAAGTCCTGTGGATGATCGAGGGTCTTATGCTATATTATAATAGTGCTGTCTAGGAAATTTGGAGAATAATAGTGCTGTCTAGGAGATTAGGACAAGTGCTGATTTCTGTTTTGCAAGTGCTGCAATAAGAGCAGCTGATCTGAAGCACTTGAGTTGAGGCTTGCCTAGTTCTAAGGGAAAATTTACAGCGCAGACTTTGTGGGGCCGGGAATAGTATAACTCAACTAACCGGTGCTGCCTGATGCTGCTCTGTGCGCAAGACTGCGCAAAAAGAGAGTTGCAGGGTTTTTCCTCTAGATAAATGAGGAAAGTGAGTACAAGAGCTGTTTTTTCTCTAAGCAAGTGAGAAAAGTAAGTACAAAAACTGTTTTCCTGTAGGTAATGAGGAAGATAGAGTGCTATAGTAATTAGTAGCTTATTTAGTGCTTACAAGTTCTGAACAAGTGCTGAGCATGAACAAGCAAATTTAAGTGCTAAAACTAACAATCTGTAGCTGCACTTGATGAGTTACAGGACAGAAACCAGGGCAAGTACAGGCTTTCAAATCAGAAATTTGAGAGAGATGGAAGAGATTGCCCAAATGGCCAATAACTACAAATTCTGGGCCAGAACCACTACTTATGTGGTAGACAGGTTACCTAGTGCTTACCACTCTCACTGATAAGCTAGAAGGCTTCCCTCCAGCACAGAAAGGCTTGGGAGACTCAGAAGCTTACATACAGTCCTGGATACAGCAAATCTGTGCAGTCAGAGAGATGTGCACCTCATGTCTTTCGTGCCATTGGGATGTGTGCTGGGTGGGAAGTCTTGGATGGCTCCCTGTCATGGTCACCCTCTTACACACATCTCTGCCCATCCATCTTTGGCTTATTATACTGTGTTCCCCCTACATCTATATATATATATATATATATATATATATATATATATATATATAGGTACATAGGTAGGTAATAGGTTATCTGCCTGAAGGCATATATTAGTATGGCCAGAGTGTGCAGCTATCACCACCCATGGAGTTAGTTCCCTATGCCTCTGTGTAGTAGAGCTGATGAAGTGATCCATGGTGTGACAGTTCAGTTTCACATACACTCATCAAGGCTCCTCTGGAAGAGTGTCAGTGAGGGACTTGGCTTAATGTCGATTGAGAGCCTGTTCCAAAGCAAGAGAAGTCTGTGAGTTAGTAATGTATCCCTCCAACATGTTCTATTTAATGTTGTGATGATGATATCCATAGAGCATGTGGTACAGTGAGCTTGGGTTTACTTCAGATAGCGCATGTACATCAGTTTTGCATTGGACCTGGACCTGTCTGTTGGGCAGAGATCTCCTGAGTAGACAGTATGCAACAGAGTACAGATTGAGTTAAATTCAGTCTTGTTGCATGGGGCAACTGTTTGAGGCCAGTAATCCTCTTGTTGATGTACTTCAGTGGTCTTTCCAGCTGCTGAAGGTGCCTAGTCAGATTCATCGCAAGTGTGTTGTGGTACTCTCTGACGGGTCTGATGACTGATGAGTAGAGGGAACCTCCTTTGACCTACATGCAAAGACCTTGGCAGTTTGTGGGAATACATAGCATGATTTTCTAACCACTTTGAGAATGTGTTTCTGGAAGAAGAGATGACTATCCACATGTGTCCATAGATCCCTTATTATCACCTCCATATTTAGGGTGTTGGCACCTCTGTGGTATTTGTATGACTGTAGCTCGAGGCCATAATTTTGACACCACATCTGTCTGACTGAGACCCTTTTTAAGGATGTCTCTGTTGTCCCAAACATTGATTATGACAACTTTTTCAGTCATCCACAAACTTGCTAAACATAGCCCTCGTGTGTTTGACTGTATTTCTGAAAAGTATACACCAGACAGGAGGGGTCCCAGGACTGAACCATGGGAGACAGCAGTTGCTACCAGCTTGAACAGGAGACCACAATTTTTACCTTGTGGGATCTATCTGTGCCCCAGTTGGCAATCCATCAGATGACATGCAGATTTATGCACAGGTTGTTGATTTTGTGGATATGACATGTGTCTGGGATGTTGGAAAAGGGCTTTTCAAGGTCTATGTGGGATGTGTGTAGCTCATTTCATTGATGTATGTCCTGGGTGACTGCCTTGAAAACAGGCTAGCAGGTTTGGGAACCATGATCTGCCCCTGACCAAACCAAAATGGGTAGGGTTGGGTGTTTGTAGGCTCCCAACAGCTCTGTTTATGAGTTCCATCATGATGGACTCCATGGTCTTGCAGATCAGGGTTAATAGGCTTATAAGACAATAGTTCCCATGGTCTGTTGTGCACCAACACTTGTGGAGTGTGCCAAACGTTGCTGTAACCCATTCAACAGTTTCATATCCTGTACAGAGGTTGAGTCTCGACAGACTGTTCAGGTGCAGGGTCTGTTTGTTTTGGAGTTCACAAATGACACAGCTAGGGAAACCATGTCATCCCATAGACGCTGTGTTTTTAGGTTTGGAAAGAGCTGTTTAACCATTGTATATGTGATTTATGTTTTTTCACAATTTCCAGGTATGATAATTGGCCCTTTTGTCAGTGAGAGGGGGGTAAATATGTATGAACCTGTCTGACAAGATGTTGGCAATGTCAGTCATGTACATGTATTCATTTACAGTTTGCACTGACTCAGAACATATATGAGTTTACATTGATATTTATGACATAGCGAAAGAAAGCTTCTTGGTTCTCTATGGACTCTTTGACAATATTTTTGCCAGAACATGGATTGGATAATGTTAGGAGTGCTCATTGTTTCTTGATGATACTGATCGGAGATTTACTGATCTTCTTTGAATTTTCACTTTCTTTGAACAGCTTAAGTATTTGTAGTACATAGTTTGATTATGGCAGGAGTCCAATATATTATATGGGTCTGTTTTCATATAACTGTGTGCGCAAGGCAGGATTGGTGACTAGTGACAATTTTCTGGGGTAAGAACTGCAACTGCCAGATATGTGTGGCCCACTGCTGTACTCAGACATGGTCTAAGTGTGTGAGCATGCCCAGTATGACCTTTCAGTATGTTGCTGACTGAAATTTGCTAAATTTGTTGAAGAGTGTGAGCATGCCCAGTATGGACATATATACTATATGTGTGTGAAAAATCAAGTTGGTTTTTACTTCAGGGCTCACCTTTGTGTTGTACATCGACAGGAAGTGCGCTGTGCCTGCAGGACTACAATGAGTCACTTTGCATAGACTTATCAACATTTCTACATACAGGGGGGACAGCTATTATTTTTACATTTCTACCTGGGGGGGCACACCTGATTTTTACTATGGGTGTACATAGGATGAGGGGTTCACCTGACACTTCTACACATTTGCTAGGCCTGCATTGCTATGTCAGGTACTCCATTTCAGTCTGTACTGTTGCCTATCATACTGGCTTGAGGCATACTACTGTACTACAGATCTTAGCTTCCAATTTCACGTATATTAGTTTGTGACTTCATAGCCTACCCAACCCATATCACACTACCTGGCCTGCTGTTATCTGTCTGCATAGGCCTGGGGGGAAGTCACTCATATGTCTCTTCAGAGGGCATGATATGGCATTTGTTTGTGTTTGCGTTAGTCTACAATTGTCCTGCTGTGTCTGTGCCAGTGAAATGCTGTCATGGCTTAGTGGTTCAGTACTGTGACTATAGTGCACAGTATCCTGAGTTTGAGCCCTGACACTGCTTTTTATTTTCCTGCTGGGCAGACCAGACTGCTTAATGAACAGTAAAGCAGATGTGTGCGTGTTTACCTGACTTTGCTCAACTTTTGCGGACCTTGCCCGACATTGCCCGGCTTTGCCCAACATTGCTCAACGTTGCCCGACATTGCGCTAGTTAGAGCGGTGTGCAGCTCCACACAATTGTGTTTAAAATGCTAAATAGTGGTAAAATGTGCTTAGCACTGCTATATATTGCTTAAAATAGGGCAATCATGCCTCAGGTGGTGCTGCAGGGCTGCCTATGTCAGATGCACATAGTACACTCCCTATACATGTTTGAAAACAGGTAGTGTCAAGTTAGGCATCCCTTTTATTGTATGTGCGAGTCAGAGAGAGGTGTCATTTCCAGGGTTCCTACTGAGTCAGTGTATGTGCTATGCGTTGCCTCTTTGCCAAGGCCAAGGCATACTGGGCACACCTCCTTCTGCCTATTGGGGCAGGCTCAGGTTGTTCCTCCTCCGAGTTACGCTGTGCCTGTGCAGCTCTTGGCAATGGTGAGGGGCTTTTTGGCCCTGTCCCATGCTGTTCCTGCTGCAGCTGTTTTCACAGGATCATATTGTGTAGCATGGCACATACCATGACAATTTGGGTACATGTAGTTGGTGAGTACTGCAAGGCTCCACCAGATGTGTCCAGGCACTGGAACCGTGACTTGAGCATCCCAAACACATGCGTAATAATGTTTCTTGTTTGTGTGTGTGCCTCATTATGGAGTTCTTGTTTGGGTGTGTGTGCATTTCTGATGGGTGTCATCAGCCACGGCTCCAGTGCATATCCAGCATTCCCCACTAGGTGACCGTCAGCGATGTCACAATTGGCAAATCTCTGGTACAGCTGCATCAGATGCCAGATGTGGGAATCATGATAGCTTCCAGGGCAGCCAGCACACACATTCATTATTATGCCCTAGGCATCGCACACGACCTGGCAGTTGATGGAGGGGAAGCCCTTGCAGTTGATGTAGACCCTACCCTGCCCACCGGGTGGTGCTTTGATGTGTATGTGCGTGCAGTCTATTGCACCCACTATCTCAGGGTATTCTGCTATTTGATGGAAAGGACGCATATTGCTGGCCAATGCCTCACAGGAATTGAGGAAATATACGTGGTCACCAACATGTGCTGACATGGCATCCAGGAGCTGGTAAAGTACCCTGGATGCTGATGTCTGTGAAACCCACATCATATCACCAGTTTTTCTCTGGAAGGTACCTGTAGCTAGTATTTGTAGGCCAGCACATACCTTGGTATCCACTGGGATGGGTTCCCCTCTGTTGGTTCTGTGTGTGAGGCATGGCCGGCACAGCTCAACAACTTGCTGCAGGAGGTCTGTGTCCACTCTATAGAGCTCCACTATCTCTAGCTCATGTAGCCCCTGGGAGGTTACCCTGGGTCTCTACACTCTTCTCCGTCTCCTCACTGTAGGTTGCTCAGCAGCATTCATGACATCACCACCCTCAGCATCTTGCACATGTTGGTTTATGATAGCAATAGCAGCCCCTAACATTAAGCTTTTTAAGTTTTCACTCTTTGTATACTGCAGTGTTGCAGAGTTCTTTGGTAAAAACAGGGTAGACTGCTGTTTGAAGAGTTTAAAGTGCTGGGCTGGGCTGGGCTAGTCTACTGCCTGTGTAATTGGCTGATTCTGATATATTTCACCTGGCAGCTTTGCAAGTTCTCCTTGGTTAACTTCCTACTACTTCTTTTCTTTCCTTTTCCCTTTCTGTTTCCACATGGGGTAGCACTGCGCAAACAAGTGCACACGCGCACACACGGTGTAAGCATGTTTGCAAGAAATTTCAGATATATCCACGGCATATACCTTTGGTTTCTGGTTTTCAACTAGAACTACTGTAGACACGCCTCTTGCAATCCTGAGCAACTCAGGGCAAACACAAGCCACTGTGCTCCAATAAGCTTACAGTCTTTCAGACATACCCCCTCATGCTGTCACTTATCTTCTACTCTACTACTCCCCTACTCCTACACTAACACTCTAGGGACACGGGGAAAATTGGGATTCACTATCCTTATCCTCATTTGCATAGGATTGCCTACTAATGCTTGGTTACATCTCTCACACTGAGCTTCCCCCCTTAGCAACCACTACTCAGTGACCATGTTGTTTTCAGCCTGCCATTCACCTGCATGGCAGAGCAAGCTTTTTAGTGAAAATGCCCATTTTTGGCTATTTTTCATTTTTTTAATTTTATTTAAAGCGCCACACGTTTGCACGGCGCTGCGCTACGTTTAAACATCAGAGATCGGGAAAAAAATGGATTTTAAGCATTTACAACATTTGCAAATGCCAATGGCCTTATATTTGGCCATTGTCATGCTTCCTCATCTAGATGCATCCTTTATTTGGGGCTGTCATGGCTCCATTTAGCTATTTGCAGAACAGTACTCCGTTACCAACGCAGTACATTTCTGCAAATAACACTACTCTTACACGGACAGGTTAGTGTTTCCTGGATCGCAAATTTACCTAATTTGCATAGCTTTCAGCAGCAAATGAGGTAATTTGCATACCATAACACTGCCCGTGCAAAAGTAGCTTTAGAAGCTCTCATACACACCCCTGCCGGATGTTGCTGGATCGCTCGGCAGACATATTGGCTATCTACCATCTTACACTAATCTTAGACTCCATGCAAGCCTTCATAAATCCAGCCCAAAGTCTGATGTATTAAATGATCTGTCATCGCTTGCTTATCATGCTGACATTTCCACAATTAATGCTTCTTAAAGCAACATCAAGTTTTTTTGATTAATTCAAGTCTACATTAGACGTCTGCCATGAAATAATTCTACAAATGATTGACTTGTAGTATACATGGGTGTTGTTCTGTACTGTAGCAGAATTAATAAAAGTTCAGCTTTCACATCCAGCTTGTATTGAAGAACTTTTTCATTCCAGCCTTAAAAGTGTGAACATTTTTTTTTTTGTGCAATGCCATTTGTATAAGTGTGCCCTCTTTTTAAATAGTGGAATGGATAATTGCACTTTGCTTAATGAAACAGCGCAATTCTAATGTGACATTACTTGTATTCTTTTCCACTAAAGCATAAAGCAGAAAATCTTTCCAAAGTATTTATAGTAGTCATATGAGAAACTTCTAACCATTTTGAATATACATCCACCAGCATTATGAACTTGATATTCATGAAAAGACATGAAAAATCAACATACTTTCTTAATATACTCCTGAAAATGACATTAGATACAAATGATCTGGTGTAAGCACATTTTTGTTCCATATGATATTGTACATACTCTTTTAAATAAGTAATTAGTTTTAATTTCTGTCTATAGCCACCAAATCTTCACACCAGGGTCTTATTTCTAAAATATCTAAATTATCAGTGTGCAGATAGTTCCCTAATCTGTGACACAGCTAACCGCTCAGTGGTGTGACCATTAGTTCTAGGTGATATCCACTGCTGATGTGACACTCTAAGCCCATGTACAAAATAAGCAAAAGGGAGTCTGTGCCAATGCAGTGCAGTTCCTCAATACATTTTTTGCATTTCTCTTGTTCCCATAGGATACAGCCTTTGTCAAGAGGTAGTTCAAATCTGTTCTTATAGTATACTTTAAAATTGCTATCTCCAGGCAAAATCAAGATCCTTGATTAAAGCCAATAGACTACGAAAGGGCACTATACTTGAGATAATCTCATAGTTGTTTATCTGGGTTCCCGTCTTTCCAAATTAATTTTAAACAGATGATCTAAGTCAACAAGGATTTCTTGCATATAGCCTCTGATGAAATAAAGAAAGCTGTGTAAGCAACAGAACAAGAGGAGGAACTACCATAGCAGTGGCATAAAGGAACAACTATGTCATCACAGGTGCTTTTGTCTAGCCCCCCCCCCCGCACTCCTCAAAAAAAAAAAAATCTTTCAGTCCAATGCAGTTCATATCTTGTCCTTGGTTCCCTACTCTGAAGCTTTGGAAATGTCATAAAGAGGATGCTTTTCCATTCCTTCAGGTAAAAGTGCATTCAGACACTCACAATGCTATCTAAGATACACCAAGCAAATAACTTCTCTCATTGTACCTCCTATAATGGACTCTCCAGTAGCTTCCTTCTTTTGTCTGCCATATAATGGGAACCACTTCCCTCCTGTTAAAAAAAAAAAAAAAACTTTGCATCCTACCTCAAGTACTAAGAGGAGTATTGGTGGAAATGTGGTGGAAATTTATATCAGGATGATTTAATATTTGTTACATTGGACATCCAGGATTTGTTTAATGTTATACTCCATAAGGCAGGACTAGAATGGTTTGAGGAAACACTCAGAATAAAGGGTAGTATAGATAGTGATACCATAGTGGTTCTTATAGAACTTATGGATATAGTGCTTAGACACAATTTCCTGTTTTTTGAAGGTGAGTTCTTCAAGCAGGTAAGTGGGGTAGCTATGCGGGCCTGTTGTGCCCCCATGTATGCCAGCCTAGTCTTGTCCACATGGGAGGAGAAATATTTATTTCATTCAGAATACTCACAGTATTGGAGCTATTATAGACGTTACCTAGATGACATTTGCATCTTTTGGATTGGACCCGAAGTGATACTATATGAATTTATTGAGTATATGAATAACACTACAGAATTTTTAAAGTTCGCTCATGTTATTTCTAATGAGACACTACAGTATTTAGATGTAGTAGTAGAAAAGGTTCCAGAGGAGAAAATATTTAAATCAAATGTGTATAGAAAAGAGACATTCTCGAACTCTTATTTGTTTTTTATTAGTGCCCACCCTTTTAGTCAAAAGAGGGGAATTATAAAAGGGCAATTCATTAGGAGTTGCAGAATGACTTCTTTAGACGAGGATTATACTGTAGAAAGTAAAAAACTGAGAAAGATGTTTTTAGAAAGGAAGTATCCTTTGCATTTAGTGGAGGAAATTGAGAATGAAATTAAGAAGGAGAGGAGAGGTAGATTTAGCCCTATTTTAGGGGTTCCCAAGTTAGTAGTGGGTCAGGAAGCCAACAACGTCCCTACTGAAATTAATTGGAGCAGTAATTTTGTTTTGAACTTTAGTAGTAATGTTCATTATATTAGGGACATTAGTTATCAAACCTCTCCCAATTCTTGGAAACATTCAGACTTAGAGCAACTATTTAAGGACCCTCTGAAATTCACTTACAGGAAGGGCAAGAATATTAAGGAAATGTTAAAAATCATAAAACAAAACAGGGCAGGCAAAGGAAGGGCACATACAACTGTGGTTCTTGCACATAATGTTTAATATAAATATTTAATATATACATAATTATTTATAGATTTTAAATATTTTAATTAATTGTATTATGAGTGTTATTTTATGTTTAGAATGTTTTTAAATAGGAAAAGTGCAATATTCATGAGGTTGTATATTACATTTGGGTCTGTGGAAATGTCATTGTTTTTTTTTTTTAAATTTCATGCTCAATTTGTATTGGTTGATTTTTTTAATTAATGTATAAATGGTTTAATTGACAGCAATACTGGTCATCTAAGGAAGTCTGATTACGGAGACAAAAATGCATGTACTGCAAAGGCGTTTATGTGTGCTTTTTACCTGTGAAGTTTCGTGTGTATTTGGAATAAAATTCAGCTTGGAAAACTACCTTGGTGTTTTACTCTACGCTATAGACACTTTTTGACTTGTTTTCTTGGTGATTTTAGAGTGCCTTTCCACTGTACTTTTTCTTGCACATAATGTCCTTATCTACTTCAGGGAAACAGTGTGAGTTTAAAGAATAGGAATGAGAAGGTAGAGACCAACACACAATGTAATTGTGATACTACTGGGGTCGTATACATTGCTATTTGTAAAATATGTGGGTGTTTCTATATAGGAAAGACAAATAGGAAATTTAAGAGGCGTATATATGAACACCTTAACGATATCAAGATGCAGGACATTAATAATGCCCTCTGCATAGTATGTATTGCACTGAAGCAGTTTTTGATTTTTTTATCATTGAAAAAGTGGAATTGGACCCAAGGGGGGGGGGGGTCCCTGGGAGACAAATATTGAGTTTAGGAAGCTATTTTGACAACTCAGATTAGAAGCCAATAGGCTACTAGGACTCAATGATCATGTCTTATTGGCCCCAGTTCTTAATCTCAGGTCTGCTAAACTTTAACTGGTTCCTTTTTTAAAAAAAAAGTTGGCTTCTGCTAAAACAAGATTTGGTTGAAATTTGTTTAGTTGTATTGTGCTTACAAAACCAGGAGATGGCAGTATTGTTTAGTTTTGTATACCATATCCATTATATTTATAGCATTTTACATGTTTTACTTTTAACTTAATGTATGTATATAGTTAGAATGTTAACATTGTTTTGCACACTAGTGTGTTTTTAAATGGTTTGAAAAATGCATTCCTTTTTGAGATTTTGTATGTAGTATTGTGAATTTATATCAAATTTTTATACTAACATTTATTACTATAGTTTGCTTGTAACTTGAATTTTAGATAATTATGGTTGCTTAGTTATTAAATAGTTAATTTATATTAAAGGGTTTTCAAGTGATTAAATGTTATAGGAAGTAGCATAAAAGGAGGGAATTTGTTTTTTATTGTAGTTCTGATGAAGTCCTGTATGTAGGTGGACGAAAACGTGGTTGTTTTGTTTGAAGCATTACAACAAGATTAAATGTTGCTGCCTTATTCATTTTGTGGAGCTGTGGTTACTGCTTTCCTGTATGCTTTGGTGTTTTTGGGTTATTGTGACTTTCAAGGCACCATTTTCCCCTTGTTTTTGAGGTTTGAGTTTTTGGGACTATCCAGTAGCTTCCTTCTTTTGTCTGCCAAATAATGGGAACCACTTCCCTCCTGTTAAAAAAAAAAAAAAAAAAACTTTGCATCCTACCTCAAGTACTAAGTATAGTCAGTTTCATGAATCTGCCAAGCTGCAGTTGCTTTCATCACAATATTCCCTTCTGAAAAGTCTAATCTAATAAACTCCCTCAGTATTCTCAACCCATTGTAGTCCTAAACTAATAATTTTCTGCTGATCTTTTACCCTTCCAAATCCCGTTTTATCTTGCCATCTCTTCTTACACTTCTTATCTAGAGATGGATGAGTAGAAACTTAAAAAACAAATATATGAGCCTACAAGACATTTTTTTAAATGATTGTTACTTGGATTATTTCCTTGTATCAATGAAACAACTAATTTTCATTTCTGCATGTATTACTGTTCATGAGCATTTTTGCTCTGTTATTAGTTAGCTTTCCAAATGTTAGTGCTTTTCTTGTGTGTACAGCCTACTTTGTCAGGTGTAATGCATGTCATTTTATTAATATTGTTGCAAATATTATGTACCCCTTACATTCATTAGTTGCCATACAAAATGTTTTTTCATCTAATTTTATTATATATCAGTCAATCAAGCAATCAATCAAATTATCCTCTCAGCTTTCATTCAGATTTCTTTTTTTTTTTTCGTTTCTGGCAAAAAAAATCTTTTCTTGATTTTATCAGCTGATACTCATATCAAACAACTGAAGTCATGTTCAAATGATGAAACTAAAATGGAATTACACAACACAAAAATTGAGAATTTACTGATAAATGCACCAATCAAAACTACCAATAGAAGACCTTTAAAAAGTTGGTACTATACCAAAATTTCAGGGAGCATAGTCTCAAAAATCAAGTAACTACTTCTAATATATTTACTTATTTGAAATGTCTCATCTATGATGAGCCCTTTTATGCACTCTTTTATTGTGTTATCTATTAAGTAGTTTTTCTCATCTGCATTACCACATCTGTTTGGTATTTTGTATTCATGCTAATAATCACACTCTGATAAGATGATTTCCCATTTCTGGATATATGCTGTTTCCATCATGGGCAACTCTTTTTATAAACCAAACAGTGCTAACAGCTATATATGCTCAGTATTTTGCTTAATCTTCTATCACACATGTTTGAAAGTCTTGTTTTTTTCAATTTGTGAAAATTTTTGTTTGCTGGGAAAACAGTGTTAAAACACAGTTATGTGGTCCTCCTTCATGTAAAGGCATAACCTTTTGAATGACAGCTAATATGTCATATGCTTGTTAGCAATTACCAGGCTTTGGTAATGATGTACCAAAGATTTAGGACAAAAATGTTCCCGGTCCCTCCCTTGACAAGGAACTTGTTTAATTTGCAGTCTGTATAGGGATGGTAGTTCTATATTCTGGTTAGGTATAAACTTCTTTTAGTTATTCAATAAATACCAGAAATGATCACATGCTTTACATACAGGTATGTGCATGTGTCTATGGGGAAACACACTACAATTTGTCTTTCTTTCACATAAGAAGACATTTTTTTTAATCTAGCACAAGGCCAAGCTAACATTTACATTTTTTTTTTTGTTACTGCCAAACCAGACTCTGGCAGTTTCTAACATGTTTTCTTTAAGTTGTGGTGGTGCTTACTGTTTCTAATTGCCTAGGCATACCACCAATATTTTCTATACTTTTCTAAATAATGATTGGCGCAGGAGCTACCCTAAATGATGTTACATTAGCAAAAATGTTTAAGATCGTGAGCCACTAATAAGCTTTATCTTGTAGTCCTGGATTTGAGTATCTCATATAGCAAGTTGCCTACAGTGTTATGTTAACCAAGCCAAACAGACTGTGACATATACATACATATGTGTATATATATATATATATATATATATATATATATATATAATTTTTTTTTTGTATATATACTGGAACAAACATTGCAGCAGATTCGTTATGCACAACAAAATTGTTTTATTTTGCTAGACTTTTATTTTTTTAAGTTTTTCATTGTAAATGGCAGATACTGGTGTTTACAGAGCTTTTAAAAAACACTTGTGGAGTTTAACAATGGCAGTTTTTACATTATGTTTTTACACTATGAAGACTGCCTAGCTTCTCATGAAACATTTCGCTATACATTCCAGTGTTTCTTCTATTTATTTTAACTCATTCATCCCAGGTTTAGATGAAATGGCGCTGAAGAAAAAGGATTTCATGGACCTACATTTGCAAAATTGTCTCCTTACATCTCACAAATCCCCCCTATTTCCCCCTTATTCTGAAGTCACTCCATCCAAATAAATTACTTCTTTCTTGTTTTTTTTCACATTTTGTATTCCTTTTTAGTTTTTCTGTCATGCATTTAATGCAGTGTACAAGAGTCCACTTTAGTACATTTGGAGGCAGTAACTAAATTACAACGGAGGTCTTTATGTCACTGGGCCCTCCAAAAAATCATAGGATTCTAGATGGCCTGAAAAGTATCTTAGAGCATTTTACAAATCTGCTGATCCGATGATGGCATGAACAAAAAAAATCATAAGTAAGCAAAGACATTTAGTTTTATTTTTTTTTCTTTCAAATAAAAATAAATTGTGCCTGAAGTTTAATATTCAAGGTAACAAAATAGTAGATCCTCAAAAAATTAAGAAGTCAAATGCTTGCCAAGATATATAAACCCTACTTGTGTGCTCCTGTCATGTTAAGATGGGATGAAAATAAAAGCACAGATGGCTAGAGGCATGTGTTATACAGCTGAAGGTCTGGAAGTAGAAAACCGACAATCTGGAAAAACCTAGGGAGTCATGGAGTGAATGTAGACTCAACACAGAAGGAATCATAGCCAAAAAGTAAAACCAAGAAGCAACCACTGTTGGATGGCAACACCACTCACTGTATTACTGTGCAAGTGATCAGTTACTATCACATATATCATGTCTAAACCGCCACTGTTTGTGTGCAATACTGATATTTGACAATGATAGGCAGTGAAAAGAATTTGATCAACTTGCTACTTTTTGATATACTGCAGCCCCCCCACACACATATTCATTTTCATCCCAGACAAACCCATACCCAACAATAACACTTACATGTATGTGGCTGTATACATCAGATGTTTGATTGCAATCAAATGAATGATATAAATAACTGCCATAAAGGAATATATCATTGCTGTCAAAATACAGCATGCAACCCACTACAATCTCCCCCAACACACACACACACACACACACACACACACACACACACACACACACACGCACACACGCACACACACATACTTTCCATCTCTTAGCTCAAGAATCAAGTAGAATGCAATTGAGTCTGAAACTGAAATATCTGCCATTGCTCAGACGCTGCAATCCTCATAGGTTCACCAGAAAAAAACAAACACAATCATTATGAAAAACAGACTAAAATATCAGGTAAAAAAATCAAAGACATTCTACTAAATCAGAGGCAGCTGACAACATCTGTGTCCCCAACAAAGACATATATAAATATATGCAGATAGATGTGACACTCAACTACAGTCAGTTGTATGACTGAAACTGTATACTTTAGACATTTGAGTTAATATAATTCCACACTAATTTATCTTCTCAGCTTGCTGCTATCAGAATACAATATGCAACCCCGACCCCGCATACAGTACATCTCAAGCTCTTAATTAAAGAATCATAGAGAAATCTAAGTACAAATAGTAGAAAAAGGACCAAGAGACTAGAGAGATCTTGTTTTCTTTATACATTTAGAAATAATAGAATTTAATTTAGCAACATTTTCCTGAAGGCTAATAAGTCTGAAACACAAATGTTTGCTATTTTATTAGCTGCAACCTTCACTGATTTGACAGACCAAAATGTTAGGTAAAAAATCATAGTCATTATGTGCAATCAGAGACAGTTGAAAGCATCAATGCTTTCTAAGAACACACACACACATACAAACAGATGTGACCATTATTTACAGTGACTTCTGAGACTGGAACTGTACATCTTAGACATTTGAATGTCATCAAATGAACGAATAAATAAATAAATAACTCCCATATAAGAATTTATGTTTTTAGTTCACTACTGTCAGACTAGAACTGAAACCCCCATTCCTGTCAATATCATAGCTCAGGAATCAGAGAAAAAGCTATGAAAAATAATAGTAGACAAAGGACCAAAGTCAGGGACATTGTATTTATTCTCTTAGAAAGTTGCAAGAATATAAGTATGCCTTTATTTTCTTTTTTTTTTCTTTTTTAATATTTTATTGAAATTGTATATGCTAAAGCAAACACATTAACATGCTAAAACAACTATCTACATAATTGTCTATACCAGCTCTTGATATATATGCATTAGCAAAATGTATTATACAGCCATAAATTGACCAGAGAACCTAGTTTAATACACCTTTTTAATGAGTTCAGTTTCATCCAGTATTATAGTCTCTGATTATTTTGTTTGTATTTATGTTAACAGTAGACATTTCTTTATGAAACACAACAGTGAAAACAGCAACATTTATACTTCTGTAAATGAGGCTGGAACCTAATGTTTCCATTTCTTTCCAGTTATTTTCCTGGCTATTGTTAATATGATACAGAGAATTGGGAATTTAGACTTGGATACACAAATGGGAATTACAGCATTAAGCAACAGCAGAAGCTTAACTAATATACGTTTATCAGACCACAATTTTTGGAGGAAAAAATTTTCTTTTCCCAGAAAGCTTTAGAACTTTACAGTCATAAACCCTATGCTGTCAGTATAGTTTGAATTATACTTTCAACAAGTAAAGCCTTCCTTTTGTATATATTTCAGTTCACTCTGGACTGTTAAATAATCTGTGCAGAAATTTCTAAGAGGATAATCTCCAAAAAAAGATGATACATTAATAGAAAAATTCCTTAAAGGCACACCAATGATAACATTTCACAATCAGACAAATATGATCAAATATAATTTCTAGTGCATCTGTTTTTGCTTTAAAATTGGTTTTACACTGACTGTGATATTTAAACCTGGTTTGTGTTCAGCTTGTAAACAGAATATCCAGTTATATTCACACACCTCAGACTTATTGTTAATGTCAACTCCCTTTGGATTTTTAAATAATAATTCAACTACTCTAAAAATAAAAGTATGCTGTATGCCACAATCCATAACGTGTTTTGCAAGAGAGTTACTAGTAACTCTCCTCCTTATGTATTTCTGACTCATGTTCAGTCATATAAATTATTTATAAAAATTTGTACATTATCTTTAAAAAGTGACATTGCTGATACATGTTTAGAGGATGTTAAGATTATCTTATCTTTTATAGTTAAATTTAAGCTACTCATTTGAATATGATAACCCCAGTATTCATCTTTGATACAAAACTTACAGTTATTAATTATTTTTAAAATATGATCTCTTTATCTCTACATTTCTTTGTTATGAATAGCTCAGAAAATCGAGTAAGGTGGATATTCTTTTATAATTACATTTCACATTGTCAACTTTAGAGATTATGCCCTGTTTATTGGTTTGTATTATAGACCCGTTTTCTGTATTTTAATCATATATACTTGCTAATTAGTCTATTTTAAGCAATTTAGTATCTTTTAACATCTTATTCCAAAAGATCAACCCCCCTTTTTCAATCTAAGTGTTTTTGAAAGTTCAAACTTTAAAACATAATGCTTTTATTTCTAGGTGTTTGTACGTAAAAGGTCTATATGTTTTAATATTCTGTTTATATATGTAGAATCTGTGGATAATTGTTTCTTTCCATATTGGGCTGGATTTATGAAAGCTTGCACGGAGTGCAAGAAGAGTGTAGGAGCTCACGGAGGCAATATGTCTGCCGTGTGATCCAGGTACAGCCAGCAGGTGCGTGCACGAGAGCTGCTAAAGCTACTCTTGCACGGACAGCATCATGGTATGCAAATTACCTCATTTACTGCTGAAAGCTATGTAAATGAGGTAAATTTGCAATCCAGGAAACACTAACCTGTCCGTGGAAGATTAGTGTTATCTGCAGAAATGTACTCCATTGGTAACGGAGTACCGTTCTGCAAATAGCTAAACGGAGTTATGACAGCTCCAAATAAAGGGTGCATACAGTTGAGGAAACATGCCAATGGCCAAATATAAGGCCATTGGCTTTTATAAATGCTTAAAATTATTAAAATCTAACTTTTTTTCTCCTATCTCCAATGTTTCAGCATAGAGCAACACCGTGCAAACATGCGGCACTTTAAAAAACAAGAAAATAATTTAAAAATAGGCAAAAATAGCCATTTCACTAAAAAGTTTATCCTGCCATGCAGGTGAATGGCAGGCTGAAGACAACATGGCCACTGAGTACTGGTTGCTAAGGGGGGGGGGAGCTCAGTGTGAGAGATGTAACCATGCATTAGTAGGCAATCCTTTGCAAATGATGACAAGGATAGTGAATCCCAATTTTCCCCAGCATGTGAGCCATGTCCCAAGAGTGAAAGTGTAGGAGTAGGTGAGTAGTAGAGTAGAATATAGGTAACATCATGAGGGAGTATGTCAGAAAGGCTGTAAGCTTAGTGGAGCACAGTGTCGTGTGTTTGCCCTGAGTTGCTCAGGATTGCAAGAGGTGTGTCTACAGTTGTCCTTTTTGAAAACCAGAAACCAAAGGTGCACACTGTGAAAATATCTGAAATTCTTTGCAAACTTGCACATAGCGTGGGCGTGTGTGTGCGCACATGTGCGCTAGTTTGTGCAGTGCTGCCTTGGGCAGAAACAGAAAGGGAAAAGAAAGGAAAATAAGTAGTAGGAAGTTAACCAAGGAGAACTAGCAGAGCTGCCAGGTGAAATATATCAGAATCAGCCAATTACACAGGCAACTGACTAGCCCAGCCCTGCCCAGCACTTTAAACATTGCAAACAGCATTCTTCCCTGATTTTTCCCAAGAACTCTGCAACACTGCAGTATACAAAGAGGGAAAGCTTAAAAGCTTAAGTCAGACAAAATGTTAGGGGCTGCTCTTGCTATCATAAACCAACATGTGCAAGGTGCTGAGGGTGGTGATGTTGTGAATGCTGCTAAGCAACCCACAGTGAGGAGATGGAAAAGAGTGTACAGAGCCAGGGTAACCTACCAGGGGCAACATGAGCTGGAGATAGTGGAGCACTATGGGATGGACAGAGACCTTCTGAAGCAAATTGTTGAATTGTGCCGGCCACGCCTCACACACAGAACCAAAAGTGGAACCCATCCCAGTGGATACCAAGGTATGTGTTGGCCTAAGAATACTAGCTACAGGTACCTTCCAGATACCAACTGGTGATATGATGGGGATTTCACAGGCATCAGCATCCAGGGTACTGCACCAGTTCCTGGATGCCATGTCAGCACCTGTCAGTGACCACGTATATTTCCCCAATTCCCATGAGGCATTTGCCAGCAATATGCATCTTTTCCAGCAAATAGCAGAATACCCTGAGGTAGAGGGTGCAATAGACTGCACGCACATGCACATCAAAGCACCACCCAGTGAGTGAGGTAGGGTCTACATCAACCGCAAGGGCTTCCCCTCCATCAACTGCCAGGTCATGTGCAATGCCCAGGGCATAATAATGAATGTGTGTGCTGGCTGCCCTGGAAGCTATCACGATTCCCACATCTGGCATCTGACGCAGCTGTACCAGAGATTTGCCAATGGAGACATCCCACATAGTCACCTAGTGGGGGATGCTGGATACTCACTGGAGCCGTGGCTGATGACACCCATCAGAAATGCACACACACCTGAACAAGAACTCCATAATGAAGCACATACACAAACAAGAAATATAATTGAGCATGTGTTTGGGATGCTCAAGTCATGGTTCCAGTGCCTGGAAACATCTGGTGGAGCCTTGCAGTACTTACCAACTACATGTACCCAAATTGTCATGGTATGTGTCATGCTACACAATATGATCCTGTGGAAACAGCTGCAGCAGGAACAGCATGGGGCAGGGCCAAACAGCCCCCCACCATTGACAAGGCCTGCACAGGCACAATGTGACTCAGAGGAGGAACAACCTGAGCCTGCCCCAGTAGGTAGAAGGAGGCATACCCAGTATGCCCTGGCCTTAGCAAAGAGGCAAAGCATAGCACATACACTCAGTAGGAACCCTGGAAATTACACCTCTCTCTGACTCGCACATACAGTAAAAGGGATGCCTAACTTGACACTACCTGTTTTCAAACATGTATAGGGAGTGAATTATGTGCATCCGACATAGGCAGCCTTGCAGCACCACCTGAGACATGAGTGCCCTATTTTAAGCAATATAAAGCACTGCTAAGCACATTGAACAGTACTGAGCATATTTAAATATAATTGTGCGTAGCTGCGCACTGTGCTAACCAACGCAATGTCAGGCAATCTCAGGCAACGTTGGGCAATGTTGGGCAAAATTGGGCAAAGTAGGGCAAAGTTGAGCAAAGTCGGGTATACACACTCACACCTGCTTTACTGTTCCTTAACCAGTCAGGTCTGCCCAGCAGGAAAATAAAAAGCAGTGACAGGGCTCGAACTCAGGATACTGTGCACTGTAGTAACAGTACTGAACCACTAAGCCATGACAGCATTTCACTGGCACAGACACAACTTAAGTCACTCACACATACCAGTTGTGGGGGTCACATAGCTAACAGTCACAGCCAGCAGGACAATTGTAGACAAATGCAAACACAAACAAATGCTGTATCATGCTCTCTGAAGAGGCATATCAGTAACCTCCCCCCAGGTCTATGCAGACAGATAACAGCAGACCAGGCAGTGTGATGTGGGTTGGGTAGGCTATGAAGTTACAAACTAATATGCGTGTAATTGGAAGCTAAGGTCTGTAGTACATTGGTATGCCTCAAGCCAGTACGATAGGCAACAGTGCAGACTGAAAAGGAGTACCTGACATAGCAGTGCAGGCCAAGCAAATGTGTATAAGTGTCAGGTGTACCCCTCATCCTATGTACACCCACAGTAACAATCAGATGTGCCCCCGGGTAGAAATGTCCAAATAATAGCTATTCCCCCCTGTATGTAGAAATGTTGATAAGTCTCTGCAAATTGACTCACGGAAGCCCTGCAGGCACAGCGAGTTTCCTGTCAATGTACAACACAAAGGTGAGCCCTGAAGTAAAACCCAACTTGATTTTTCACACACATATAGTATATATGCCCATAGTGGGCATGCTCACACTCTTAAACAAATTTTGCAAATTTACATCAGCAACATACTGAAAGGTCATACTGGGCATGCTCACACACTTAGGCCATGTCTGAGTACAGCAGTGGGCCACACATATCTGGCAGTTGCAGTTTTTACTGCAGAAACTTGTCACTATTCACCAATCCTGCCTTGTGCACACAGTGATATGAAAACAGACCCATATAATATGTTGGACCCCTGTCATAATCAAACTATGTACTACAAGTACTTAAGTTGTTCAAAGAAAGTGAAAATCCAAAGAAGATCAATAAATCTCCGATCAGTATTATCAAGAAACAATGAGCACTCCTAACATTATCCAAGTCATGTTCTGGCAAAAATATTGCCAAAGAGTCCATAGAGAACCATGAAGCTTTCTTTCGCTATGTCATAAATATAAATGTAAACTCATATATGTTCTGAGTCAGTGCAAAGTGTAAGTGAATACATGTACATGACTGAAATTGCCAACATCTTGTCAGACAGGTTCATACATATTTACCCTCCTCTCACTAGTAAAAGGGCCCATTACCATACCAGGAGATTGTGAAAACCCAGAAATCACATATACAATGGCTAAACAGCTCTATCCAAACTTAAAAACATGGATTCTGTGGGATGACATGGTTTCCCTGGCTGTGTCATATGTGAAATCAAAAACAAACAGACCCTGCAACTGAACAGTCTGTTGAGACTCACCCTCTGTACAGGATATGAAACTGTTGAATGGGTTACAACAACATTTTGCACACTCCACAAGTGTTGGTGCACAACAGACCATGGGAACTATTGTCTTATAAGCCTAATAAGCCTGATTTGCAAGACCATGGAGCCCATCATTATGGTACTCATAAACAGACCTATTGGGAGCCTAGAAACACCCAATCCTACCCATTTTGGTTTGGTCAGGGGCAGATTATGGTTCCTAAACCTGATAGACAGTTTTCAAGGCAGTCACCCAGGGCATACATCAATGAAATTAGCTCCACACAGCCTACATAGACCTTGAAAAGCCCTTTTCCAACATCCCATACACATGTCATATCCACAAAATCAACAACCTTTGCATAAACACATATGTTATCTGATGGATTGCCAACTGGGGCACAGATAGATCCCACAAGGTAAGAACTGTGGTCACCTGTTCAAGCTGGTAACAACTGTTGTCCCCCATGGCTCAGTCCTGGGTCCCCCTCCTGTCTGGTGTATACTTTTCAGAAATACAGTCAAACACATGAGGGCTATGATTAGTAAAGTTTGTGGATGACTGCAAAAAGGTTGTCATAATCAATGTTTGGGACAACAGAGGCATCCTTAAAAAGGGTCTCAGTCAGACAGATGTGGTGTCAAAATTATGACCTCGAGCTAGTCATACAAATACCACAAAGGTGCCAACACCCTAAATATGGAAGTAATAATAAGGGATCTATGGACACATGTGGATAGTCATCTCTACTTCCAGAAACACACTCACAAAGTGGTTAGAAAATCATGCTAAGTGTTCTCAGAAATTGCCAAGGTCTTTGCATGTAGGTCAAAGGAGGTTCCCTCTACTCATCAGTCATCAGACCCATCAGAGAGTATCACGGCACACTTGCGATGAATCTGATTAGGCACCTTCAGCAGCTGGAAAGGCCACTGAAGTACATCAACAAGAGGATTACTGGCCTCAGACAGTTGCCACATGCAACAAGACTGAATTTAACTCAATCTGTACTCTGTTGCATACTGTCTACTCAGGCGATCTCTGCCCATCAGACAGGCCCAATGCAGAACTGATGTACATGCGCTATCTGAAGTAAACCCAAGCTCACTGTGCCACATGCTTTAGGGATATCATTATCACAACAATAAAAAGAACATGTTGGAGGGATACATTACTAACTCACAGACTTCCCTTGCTTTGGAACAGGCTCCCTACCTACCTTAAGCTGAGTCCCTAACTGACACTCTTCCAGAGGAGCCTTGATGAGTGTATGTGAAACTGAACTGTCACACCATGGATCACTTCATCAGCTCTACTACACAGAGGCATAGGGAACTAACTCCATGGGTGGTGATAGCTGCACACTCTGGCCATACTAATATATGCCTTCAGACATATATATATATATATATATATATATATATATATATATATATATATATATATATATATATATATATATATATATATATATATATATATAGATGGGCAGAGATGTGTGTAAGAGGATGACCATAACAGGGAGCCATCCAGGACTGTCCCACCCATCACATATCCCAATGGCACAAAAGACATGAGGTGCATATCTCACCCACTGTACATAACAGCCACCAGTATATGTAAGCATTGCAGTGTATGTGGTCCATGTGCCTGCTGTACAACATGACTGTACAATGAAGTACACATCTACTATCTGTAGACATGTACCTGTCACATAGGTTCATAGGTATGTAGTAGACTATCTTCACAAAGGCATATATTAGCCTAGACAAGTTGTGCAGCTTTCACCATGCCATTGGGTAGTCTCCCAAGCCCTAGTTCTAATAGTTAGTACCCTAAGCCCCTTTATAGTGGGCTGCTGATGTGATGCCTGGCATGGATTATCTGTTTCCCATCCACTCATCAAGGTTCCTATTGAAGAGTGTCAGCGAGGGGCTCTGTCTGATGTACATTGGGACTCTGTTTCACAGTAAGGCAAGTGTCTGTGATGGTACTCTATCCCACCAGCATGTTGTATTCATTGTTTTGATGATGTTTGGAGTTTTGTAGTGTGACTCAATTTTGTTATCCATAGATGGAGCATGTTCAACAGTTATGTGTTGGACATGGCTCTGTATGTTAGGCAGAGTGTGCCTCTGAGAACAGATTTAGTTTTACCAGTTGTGTTGCATAACTGTTTGAGGCCAGTAATCCTTTTGGTGAGGTACCTCTGTGGTCTCTACAGCTGCTGGATATTCTTAGTTCAGTACATCCAAAATGGTACATTGTACTCAATGATGGGTCTGATGACTTAAAAGTAGAGGGCCACCACTACCTCTTTCGATCCTGATGCAAAGCCTTTGTTGATTAGGTGGGCCACATAGGATTTCCCAATCACTTTGGCAACATGGTTGTCAAAGGAAAGATGACTATCTACTTGTGTCCCCAGATCCCTTATTACCTTGTCAGTTTTTCAGGCAGTAACACCTATGTGGTAGTTTGTGGGTACTTTGTTTTCACCAAAGGGGATTACTATGCATTCTTCCACATTGAGCTTGAGGCCATGATTCTGACACCACACATCTATCTCATAGAGTCCCTTCTGGAGAATATTTGTGTCATCCGGGGAATCTGTTATGGCAAACACTTTACAGTTCCCATCAAACTTAGTCAACCACAACCCTCCTGTGTTGGCATGTACCTTTGAGAAGTCTATACCAAACAGGAGGGACCCCAGGACTGAACCCTGGGGGACACCAGTTGTTACCGGTGTAGAGTCTGACATGTAGCCAGCAACACTTAATTTGTGGGATCTATCTGTGAGCCAGTTTGCAATCCATCTTGTGATGTATGGATTCATGCCCAGGTTGGTGAGTTCATATATAATACCTGACTGGCGAATGGTGGCAAAGGCCTTAGCAAGGTATAGGTAGGTTGTGTGGAGCTCATTTCAATCATCTGTAGCCTGGGTAACTGTCTCAAAGAAATCCAACCAGTTCAGGAGGTATGATCTGCATTTTATGAAGCCAAACTGGGTGTGCTCAACTGTGTGAAGGTTCCCAATGTCTTTATTGTTGACTTCCATTATGATTGGCTCCATTGTGTTGCAGATCAGACTCGTTAGGTTCATAGAGCATGAATGCCAGGGATCTTTTGTGGCCCCACCCCTGTGGAGTGGGAAGAACTGTGCAACATTCTATGGGTACATATCCTGTAGAGAGCATGTAGAGAGAGGTGTACGTATCCTTGATGAATATGGATACATCACCACTCTATGTGCTATGATCCAGGTTCTGATGCTGGCAGGTATGGCGTGAGTAGTATCCTGGTAGTGCTGGTGTGCTCTCTGGAGCCTTGAACTAGGTTTCTGTTACTGCATCTGGAGGCTGAGACTTCTGGCAATGAGTAGCATTTAGCTCACTTTGTAGTTATTTGTGTTGGTTATGGGGTTTGGTTTGTCCTGAGTGACCGGTGTTCCACACCTGAAATCAACACCTCATTGGTTTGATCTGACCATAAGCTAATTACCATACAAATCCACATTCTGCCCCCATCCCCCGTTAAGGAAACCATGTTTAAAAATTACTCCAAATACAATTTCATTCTTCTTAAGACAGAAGTGGTGAACTTCAAGTCACCCATGCAGATGGACAATACAGTTATGACTACTGAATCCTACACAATTGTACTTTATAAGCACTTACATGAGTGCATGGATCGTGATATTCCAAACAGAACCAAGACGCTATCCTCCAAGAAAAGGAAGCCAATCTAGTGGTCCCCTGCCATAAACAAACTGCACAACAGAAGGAAGAAACTGTTGCAAAATAGGGTAAAACCCATGAGTGGAGGAGCTCCCTGGTCAGCCTCAGTAAGAAGCTGTGATCCCTGATAAAATCCTCCAAAGCTAGTTATGAAAACAAAATCGCTACTGATTCTAAAGACAACCACAAAGTATTCTATAGCTATGTAAAGAATCTCAATGGCAACACTCAGATCTGCTCTGAGTTACAGCACAATGGCACTAAATATACAGACCCAACTGATATTGCCAACATCCTGGCAGATAGGATCAGTGCTAACTTTACCCCCCTCTCACCCATAAAAGAGCCCATCTCTATATCGGAAGAATGCAAAGTTGCTGTCATCATGGCTGCACAGCTAAAAACCACTCTCCAAATCCAGGAACACAGTATCTATGGGACCAGATAACATGCCAGACTGTGTTCTACATGAACTACAGAACGAACTGGCACCACACGTAAGTACCATGTTCAATCATAGCCTCACCTCAGGCTTTGTGCTGCTGAATGGCACACAGCGACAGTTATCCCACTACACAAGGGGGCAGCCACAATGGACCCCAGGAACTAGCGCTCCATTAGACTGATGAGCCTGGTCTGCAAGATCATGGAACATATCATCATGGAACTTATAAACAAAGACACTGGTAATTTCCAAACTCTGGACCACAACCATTTCAGGTTTGTAAAAGGAAGATCATGTCTCCTAAACCTGACAGACTTCTTCAAAGCAGATACCAAAGCCGTAGACAAGGGTAAGGTGGTTCACACAGCCTATCTAGATCTTCCCAAGGCTTTCGACACCATCCCCCACTCTGGAATTATAGATAAACTCGCTAAACTAGGTATAAATTCCTATGTCATAAGATGGGTTGCCAACTGGCTCACTGACAGAACCCACACTGTGAAAGTAGCAGATTCCAAGTCCGACTTCAGACCAGTGACAAATGGAGTACCACAGGGTTCAAACACAGAAAGTCTTTGGCTAATGAAGTTCCCAGTTGACTAGAAACTAGGAGCCATAATCAAAACTGCTAACAATGTGGACATCCTACAAAAGGGCCTCAGTGAGACAGATGCCTGGTGTCAAAGCCATGGCCTCAAGCTCAATGCCAAAAAGTGCATTGTCATTCCTTTTGGTAAAAACTCTGTGCCCATGAACTACAACATAGGTGGTAGTATACTTAACACTGAAAGTGTGATAAGAGATCTTGGGACACAGGTGGTCAGTAGACTCTCCTTTCATAATCACATTGCCATGGTAGTCAGGAAATCTTTCTAAGTGGCACACCTCATCACAAAAGGTTTCTCATGCAGTAAAAAAGAGGTCATTGTTCCCCTCTACATATCATTCATTAGCTCCATTATAGAGTACAACGCCCCTTTTGGTATGTACCTCACAAGACATCTACAACAACTGGAAAGCCCACAGAAATAACTCACAAAGAGGATTAGTGGCCTCAAATACGTGCCCTATATAGATCGTCTCAAAACACTCCAGCTTTACTCTGTCGCATATCGCCTACACAGAGGTGATCTCTGCCTAACATACAATGCTATGTCAAACACAGAGCTGTTGGACATGTTCCACTTAAAGAAATCCCAATCTCTCCAAGCTTCAGCTCCAAAACCTGGACCAAAATACAAAAGGAGGGGGTGTATCCATTTTCATAAGGGATACCCACACTTACATGTTAGTGGCACAGTATGAGGCCTCAGAGACCATCCAAGTGCAACTAACAGTTGGCAAAGCTGCTTATCAGATCGTAGCCTGCTACAGATCACCTACCTTGTCTCAGGACCCTCACTCAGCATTCCTGAGAACACTGGAAAATATAAAGGTCCTACCAAATTCCATGATATTAGGAGATTTCAACTACCCAAACACTGACTGGGAGAATTACTCAAGTACAAACTCCTTTGCTCAATGCTTCCTAGAGTTTATAAACTCAAACGCCCTGGAACAGCTGGTCACCATGCCCACTAGAGGTGACAACATACTGGACCTGATCATCACCAACATGGGGGATCAGTGTTCCACACCAGATGTAAACCCCTTGCTGGTAAGATCAGATCATAAAGTAATCACACTGGACACCCACATCTCGACCCCATCCCCAGTCAAGGAAACCACTGTCAAAAACTTTTCAAAAGTAAACTTTACACTTCTCAAGACCAAAGTGGAAAGTTTCAAAGCCCCCTTGCTACAGGATAATGCTATCCAATCTGCAGAATCCTATACAAGTGCATTATATGAGCATCTACAGGGATGTGTGGATCAAGCCATCCCAAGTAAAACCAAGACTCACTCCTCCAAAAAGAGGAAACCAGTCTGGTGGTCCTTGGCCATAAATAAGCTATACAAGAGAAGAAGGAAACTACTACATTATAGAGCAAAATTCCAAAAAGGAAAGGCATCACTGATCATTATTAGCAAGAAACTACGATCGCTGATAAAATCATCCAAGGCCAGTTTCTAAAGAAAAATTGCCAAGGAATCTAAAGATAACCACAAAGCATTATTTAGCTATATCAAACATTTAGGTGGCAACTCTCAGATATGCTTTGAGCTACTGCAAAATGGCAAAAAATACACTGAACCAAGTGACATTGCCAACATCCTGATGGACAAGTTTAGTGGAAACTTCACCCCCCCCACCCCCAAAAGGGCCCATGCCCATCCCAGAAGAATGCAGAGCCCCAGACATCACGGACATGCAGGTAAAAACAGCCCTCTCCAAAGCTAAGAACACAGCATCAAGGGACTGGATGGTGTCCCAGGCTGCGTCTTACATGAGCTCCAAAAGGAACTAAACCCTCACCTAAATTCACTGTTCAGACTCAGCCTTACCACAGGCTATGTACCCAAAGAATGGCGTACAGCAACAGTCATCCTGCTCCACAAAGGTGGTGCCACAACAGAACCTGGGAACTATCACCCTATAAGCCTGACCGGCCTGGTCTGCAAAGCTATGGAGCGAATTATCATGGAACTCATAAACAGAGACATTGGGAACCTCCAGACACTGGACCCTGCCCAATTCAGCTTTGTTAAAAGCAGATCCTGCCTCCTAAACCTAGTTGACTTCTTTGAAACAGTTACCAAGGCCATAGATGAAGGGAAGATAGTCCACACACCCTAACTGGACCTCACTAAGGCCTTCAACACCATTCCCCACTCTGGCATCATAGACAAGCTTACCTGCTTGAACATTAACCCCATGTCACGAGATGGGTGGCCAACTGGCTGACAGATAGAACACACATGGTCAGAGTTGCGGGTGCCATGTCTGACTTTAAACCAGTCACAAGTGGCATCCCACAGGTCTCGGTCCTGGGACCCCTCCTGTTCAGTATATACTTCTCTGAGGTACAGGCAAGCATGGGAGAACTATGGCTGACCAAGTTCGCAGATGAATGCAAACTGGGGGCCATAATCGACTCTCCAGCTGACACAGATATCCTCCAGAAGGGTCTTACAGAGACAGATACCTGGTGTCAAAACCATGGCCTCAAGCTGAATGCCAAAAAATGCATAGTCATCCCCTTTGGAAAAAACAAAGTGCCCACAAATTACCACATAGGTGGTAATCCACTAGGTAAGGAAAATGTAATTAGGGACCTGGGATTTTTGTGTAATAAAGTTGCTTTTGATCATTATCGGTTATTATCACTTCAACTGTTAGAATTTGGATCCTGTGCTTTATGGGCAGTTATTTCTTCTATGTATCCCATCTAATCATGAAAGGGTTCCCCTCTAGATCAAGAGAGGTCATTGTGCCCCTCTACTCATCACTCATTAGGCCCTTAATAGAGTACAATGCCCCATTTGGTATGCACCTTAATTGGCACATGCAACAGCTGGTAAGACCACAGAAGTACCTCATCAAGAGGATCATGGGCCTCAAAGAGATGCCCTATGCAGCTTGATTTAAAAAACTCCAGCTCTACTCGGTTGCTTACTGCCTGCCCAGAGGTGATCTATGCCTGATGTATAAGGCCATGTCCAACCCAGAATTAATGGACATGCTCCACCTCAAGAAAAACAAATCTCTTAGAGCCACACGCTCCAGTGAATTAAACCTCAGCAAAGCAATAAACAGGATGCGCTGGAGGGATAGATTCCTGTCCCAGAGACTTCCCTTGCTCTGGAATAGAATCCCAGTTGATGTTAGGAAGAGCCCCTCGCAGACTCTCTCTTCAAGAGGAATCTTGACGAGTGGATGGGAAATTGTAAATTTACCCCTGGGATCACTTCAGTGGCCCTGCTAGACAGAGGCCCAGGAAACTAATTTAAAAAGGAGGCGAATGGCAACACATTCTGGGTAGGCTTATAAATACCCTTGGGCAGATAGCCTAGTACCTACCTATGAACCTATGAACCTACACACTCTAGGGACCTAAACCTTGTCACCACAATAAACAGAACATGCCGGAGGGATAGATTCCTGTCCCAGAGACTTCACATACTCTGCAATAAACTACCTATCTATATCAAGCAAAGCTCCTCATTAGCACTCTTCAAGAAAAATCTTGATGATTGGATGGGAAATAGGAAATTCATCCTGGGGATCACTTCTGTGTCTCTGCTCGACAGTGGCACAGGAAAATAAATTTCTTGGGTGGCAAAAGCCAGGGTACCTTTTTGTCTGGGCTTGTATAGGCCCCAGGGCTGATAGCCTAGTACCTACCTATGAACCTATGAACCTTTGAGCCTTGCCTAAAAAAGGTAATATGGGGACAGCAAGAGCCTTGGCCAGTATTCAGAAGCATAGGGCTGACAGGTGCAAACCATCTGTAGCCAAGCAACAAGGCTTGTCTATCATGTCATCACAGGCAGACATAGACTGGATCCCCTTTGAATGACACCAGAAGCTCAGCCAATTGTTGAAGTTTATCATCTTTCTATTATATTGCAGTATCATGTAGGTGAAGGTAAGATGCTACTCAAGGTCAGGGTCATACCAGCCTGGGCTACAAGATCATAGAGCTAATATATGTATCTCTTGTCATGTTGTCCTGGGAGGTATGCCTCAGATCATTCACACTGACATGTATAAAGAATACATCATATAGGTACCTGTTCTGGAGTGGTGTAAGTGCTTGTGTTATGTGCTGGATCATAGCACCTGACAGACAACTGACAGTAACCTTCCCCTTGTCCAGCCGAGTGAGTGGAACATCTATGTGCCTGACTATGAAGTCACCTATTACTAGTGTGTTGGGTATGTTGTTTTGCCTTAGGGCCTGTTGTGGGGTACACTGCTTTGGTGTATTATGTGTTTTCTGTCATGTGCTTGGAGGTGCATGTTGCCTGCTTGTCTGTTTAGAAGGACACTCTCTCTTTTTCAGATTAATATTTGTATTCTCCGAGTATGGTAATGTGTATTTATGTGTGTTTTTTGCTGTTGCTTATATTGTAAGTCTATGTGAGACAGTTGTTGTTGTGGTTGTGTGACCTTACTCCTCCGGACTGTATTGTCCAGTATTGGGTTGACAGAGCTTAGCCACTGGTTTGACCCTGTGTGTGCCAGCATGTGGTGCATCAACCCATATATGATATGGTCATGGCCTATGCATACAATACACTCAAAATACACCTAGTATGATAAGCCTGCTGAGGTTAGCAAATGTGAAAAAAACCCTTGTGCAAACTGTCAGCAAGTAATGTCTGTATTGCACCCTGTAACTCCATATTGCTTGCTGAAGTGTAAAGACGTAGTTAGTTTGGATTAAGAGCACCGCACTTGCCAACTGTGTGTGTGTGTGTGTGTGTGTGTGTGTGTGTGTGTGTGTGTGTGTGTGTGTGTGTGTGTGTGTGTGTGTCTGTCTCTCCCTGGGAAGAGAACAACCTTTATGGAGACTACTCACACCCCTTAAAAGTGGTATACTCATCTTTGTCATCTCATGATGTCACCATCCTACAAATATAACTGTGGAAAGAAGAAACCCCTGTAATGTGTGTAGCGTGTTGAGTAAATGTATATTGCTGTAGTATTAGGTAGGAGTTTAAATCCTGCACTTGCCAACTGTGTGTGTTTCCCTGGGGAGGAGTACCCTTTTTGGAGACTACTCACACATCTTAAAAGTGGTATACTCATCTTTGTCAAGTCTGATGATGTCTCCATCCTACAAATATACCTGTGGAAAGATAAAATCCCAATAATGTGTATCGCATGTTGTGTAAATACATACTGATGTCTTATCATAATGTAGTTAGGTAGGGGTTTGATACTTGCCAACTATATGTGTCTCCCTGGGGAAAAACAACATTCTTGGAGACTACTCACACACCTTAAAAGTGGTTTACTCATCTTTGTCAAGTCTGATGATGTCACCATCCTACAAATATACCTGTGGAAAAGTAAAATCCCTGTTATGTGTTTAGCGTGTTGTGTAAATGCATACTGCTATACTATCACAATGTAATTAGATAGGGGTTTGAATCCTGCACTTGCCAACTGTGTGTGTGTCTTTCTGGGAAGGACTAACCTCTTGGGAGACTACTCACGCACCTTAAAAGTGGTATACTCATCTTTGTCAAGTCAGATGATGTCACCATCCTACAAATATACCTGTGGAAAGGTGCAATCCCAATAATGTTTATAGCACGTTGTGTAAATGTATACTGCTATAGTATCATCATGTAGTTAAGTAGTGGTTTGAATCCTGCATTTGCCAACTGTGGGTGCGTCTTCCTTAGGACAAGCAACCTTTTTGGAGAATACTTACACCCCTTAAAAGTGGTATACTGATCTTTGACAAGTCTGATGATGTCACCATCCTACAAATATACCTGTGGAACAATAAAAGCCCAGTAATGTGTATAGCATGTTGTGAAAATGCATGCTACTGTAGTGTCGTAATGCCGATAGATAGAAGTTTGAATCCTGCACTTGCCAGTTGTGTTTGTGTGTGTTTCCCAAAGGAAAAGTAACATTTTTGGAGACTACTCACACATCTTAAAAGTGGTATACTTATCTTTGTCAAGTCTGATGATGTCACCATCCTACAAATATAGCTGTGGAAAAGTAAAATCCCACTAATGTATGTAGTATTTCATGTAAATGCATACTGTTGTAGTGTCAAAATGTAGTTAGGTAGGGGTTTGAGTCCTGCACTTTCCAACTGTGTGAGCATGTGTGCCCCCCTAGGGGGGTGTGGGTGTTTTGGAGACTACTTACACCTCTTAAAAGTGGTATACTCATCTTTGACAAGTCTGATGATGTCACCATCTGACAAATATACCTGTGGAAAGATGAAATCCCAGTAATGGGTATAGCATGTTGTGGAAATGCATACTGCTGTAGTATCATAATGTTTTTAGGTAGGGATTTGAATCCTGCACTTGCCAACTGTGTGTGTGTGTGTTGTGTGTCTCCCTGGGGAGAAGCAACCTTTTTGGGGACTACTCACACACCTTAAAAGTGGTATACTCATCTTTGTCAAGTCTGATGATGTCACCATCCTACAAATATACCTGTGGAAAGGTGAGAGCTCAGTATTGTGTATAGCACGTCGTGTAAATGCATACTGCTGTAGTATCATAATGTAATTAAGAAGGATTTTGAATCTCGCACTTGCTGACTGTGTGTGTGCTCCAGGTGTGTAACACAGTTGGTCAATGTGGTGTGGGTTTTGATTTTTCTAGTGTATGACATATCACAATGACAACTGTATGTGCATTACACATGCAAGGTGGCTGTGGGGCAAATCCATATACATGCATGTGAACTCAATTATTTCGTAGGTGGGTACTCTGCTTTCTCCATGAATGCCTCTGTTATCTTTGCCAGAGCATGCTGGTACTTTCCAGACCTTAGGTCACTTCTGCATGCTTGTGACAAGCTTAGCCACTGCAGTGATCCCTGGGCTATGTCTTCTGTTTCACATCCGCTCATCACGGTTTTTATTGAAGAGTGTGAGTAAGGGTTTATGCCTGAGGTATATTTGAAACCTGTTCCAAAGCAAGCAACGTCTGGCAAAGATGACTAATCATTATAGGTGTGCAACAGCCTCTGCGGATCTGCATGCAAACCCTTTATTGCTTATGTGCTCCACAGAGGGATTTCCAAAACCCTTTGGTAATGTGATTATCAAAGGAGAGATATCTAAACACATGGCTCTACGTATACATTAGTACCTGTTCCACATTTCTGGGGCTACTACCTATGTGGTACTCTGGGGATACTTTGTTTTCTAAAAGTGGATAACTATGCTGCCTTTGGCTTATAGCTTTACAGCATGATTTTGACACCAGGTATCTGTCTCTATGATACCCTTTTGGAGGATGTGTGTGTCATCTGGAGAATAAAGTATAGCCCACAGTATGCATTTTCATCAAACATGGGCAGACATATCCCTACTGTGTTTGCTTGTACCTAAGAAAGCTATATGCCAAACAGGAGTGGTTCCAGGACTGAGTGCAGGTGAATACCAATTGTTACTGGCATAGAATAGTACATGGAGGCTGCAAATGTTACTGTGTGTCCTACATCTGTGCGTCAGTTGTCAAGCCATCATCTAACAATCGTTTATGGTCAGTCTGTTGAGGTTATGTATAATACCAGAATGTGGCATGGGTATGAATTGCTGGTGAGAAGCAGCTTGGCTGTGTTGATCTCCGCTCCCTCACCTATAGCCTTGTTAACTGGCTTGAAGTCTACTAGGTGTAGGAGCCATGATCTGGCCTTTAGAGAACCTAATTGGGTATGGTGCAGTAAAAAAAATCACCAAAGAGAACGAGGTCCAAGCCGAAAAGGAATCTATTGCAAAACTAACACCAAGCACAACGATTTACCTAGGTTTCGTCCTTACACATGGACTTCTTCAGAATACTCTGAGTATTCTGAAGAAGTCCATGTGTAAGGAATAAACCTAGGTAAATCATTGTGCTTGGTGTTCATTTTGCAATAAATTCCTTTTCGGCTTGGACCTCGTTTTCCTTGGTGATTGTTTGGTGGTCATTTGGTTCCTGGTTGATTTTTGTTGGGTATGGTGCAGTATTTGCTGGTTCATAATGTCTCTGTTAATGAGTTCCATAATGCTGTGCTCCATAGCCTTCCAGATAACATTTGTCTGGCTTATAGGGTGAGAGTATCGAGGACCTGTTGTAGTTCTACCCTTAATCAATTTATGTTAACATTTGCACTGGTGTGTGACGAGGGTGGACAGGTTTAAGAATAAGTATATTAGAAGGTCAGGCCAGGTTTGAATGTTAGTAGACCAAGCCAGATAGGCAGGATTAAGTTGGTTTGTACATGTGCTGAGGAGGTATGCAGAGTATATTGTGAAATAGATGCTAAGGACGAAGCCAACAGGTAACAGGAAAAGAGGAATGCCTAAGATGAGGTTTATGGCTGTGGTGAGAGAGGACATGCAGGTGGATAGTGTGACAGTGCAAGATGCAGAGGGCAGGAAGAAATGGAAACAGATGATCTACTTTGGTGACCCCTAATGGGAGCATCCGAAAGGAAAAGAAGAAGAAGACGTTGTAGCTCAACCCTTGTGGACTTTGAATACCATTACCGTGCATCATTCCACAAGTATGCAACCTGTATAGAGGCTACATCTGGACAGAGTGTTTAGGTGAGTGGTGGCTTCATATGTCAGCTTGCGTATGACACAGCCAGGGACACTGTCCAGTACCATTGCCACTGTGGTTTGGACTTTGGTAAAGAGATGTTTTAACTAGAGTGTCTGTGAATCGCCAGGTTTTACATTCTTCAGGTCTGGAAATGTGACCCTTGTGTAACGACAGGGTGGTGAAATCAGCATTCAAACTGTCTGACAAGGAATTGGTAATGTCAGTCAGATAAGTGTACTTTGTGGCCATTTACATTAACTGCGACCCAATCTGAGATTTCCCCTGTAGATTATAAACAACACTAAAGAAAGCTTTAGTGTTGTCTGGAATCCTTGCCATTTTGTATTTTAAAGCTTGCCTTGTATGTTTATTGAGGGATTGTATTTTCCCAATTATACTGACCAGAGAGGTTATCCCTTCTTGGTATGTAACTCTTTTTTGGTACAACTTCACACCTTCTATTATATATTTAGTTTATGGCAGGGGTCCATGAGACTAATGCACTTTTACTGTATAAGTGAGAATTTCTTGTGTTTGTGAGAGCACAGTCCATGCAACCCTGTAGGTGAACAGTGTGTATTACTAAAGGATTATGCAGCTGGGACAGTGTTAACCTTAGTAATGCAAACCAATGATAGATAACAACAACAGCATCATCCACAGCACAGTGTCAACCCGTGTCATACACACACATGCGTACTCAAGTTCCAAAATGTGTGTAGTACAATGCATACTGGCCATCAATAGAAACTATAGAGTGTTAACACTGGCCAATACAGGGCATGTCACCCTGCCCATGTGTCCAATATGCATGTACATGCAGACAGTGCACCTCCACCATGTTCACAAATGTACGCCTGCAAACCTGTGCTGTACACACCCCACACTTACTGCCCACTGTATAACGCATGTTGACACAACTACACACATCAGCCAAGTTGCACATGGGCAAACAAAACACAATTGGAATAAACACTGGTGAAAACAATACAACATTGCTAATTACAGCTTTAATGCATCATGCCTGCTCAGCTACACCTTCAAGGATATCATTACACTTTACTGCTGACAACATGCTACACATCCAACAATTACTATACTTTATTAAAGTCACCCTGTGCATCAGAACCATGTTAACCTGTTACTGCATCAATGTTACAGATGTCAGTAGGTGGCACAAGTTTCATCATATGCACAGGGTGTGTTGTTGGTTTGCCAGAGGCCTACACTGAGCCATACAATTGACATGTATGTTTGTGAGTGTGTGTGTGAGGGCCATGAGTACTGTTATGGGCCGATGTTGATGTAATGTGTGCGGGTATGTGTTTTCCCTAGGTTTCTGGTTTATGTGTGTTTGTCTGCATGCACACAGTTCCACCATGTGGCTGCCATATATGGGGATTTGTGAGACAGCAACAGACTGTACCTGGCAGGCTTTACAGATCACCATTTCTGGCCACTGATACAGAATCTGTGCCTGGCAGGGGTGCTACAGACAGTATCAGGTACTAATCCAGACTGGGTACTATCTGAAGAAGTTAACATATGTCCACTGGATCCAGGTCCCTGCTGGGACTGGCCAGAGCCACATGCACGTGGTCTTCTACGACGGTCTATGGACAACCCCCCAACATTCCTGGGGCTGGTTCTGGCACTACGGGAGTGGCTGTGACTTGCTGGATGTCCACGGTGACCTCCAGCTGCTGATGTTGCTGGCATACATCCATGTTGACGTCTCAACTGTCCCACACTGTCCTGACACATGGACATGACATTGTGGAGGACATCCAATGTCTCACCCCAACGTGTATAAATGACCTCAGTGTAGTTACATATGGCACCTGCTAGGTCACGGATACTGTCATTTACAGAGGTGTTATGAACCCTCTGTGTCCTTAGTCCCTGTCTGGTGTACCGCTCCTTTTGTGTCTATGCCTCCAAGACAGCCTGGAACATGTGTGTGGTAGAAAGAGGTATGGCATGTCTGCCAAGGGCATGATGACCAGCAATGCTCTGACAAGAACCCCTGGGCATCTGCCTATGTGGTACCATTCCAGACATCTGGCTATGGCTGCTGTGCCCTGATACATGTGCCATAGATACCACACTGTCCTGACTAGTGCCAACCGTACACTGTCCCTCAGCTAAGAGCAATGGTGATGATGGATGTACAGGCAGTATGACTGTCTGCATGGATGGGGTGAATACTTGTGTACTGTCAATTGGTGGCCCAACAACAGACCCTGACAAACCTACCTGTGCCTCAACACACCTATCCTCATCATCACTGTCTGTCTCAGTGACATCAGGTTCCCTGCTTTACTGAACCAGCACCACCTTGGCTCCTGTGAGAGGAAAACAGGAAACACACTTTAAGACCTGAACATGACTTCAGACCACATGCGCACATGCACACATGTGCAACAAATGCACACATGCACACATGTGCACATGCGCACTTGCACACCTGCACACATGCGCACATGCACACATGCACACATACAGAAATACACTCCTCCCTAAAGCAGACACACACAATGCCAGCAATCTCAGAACATACACAATAGCAGGTGATGGTGAGGTACAGTATCACAAGCAAAACAGTCATATCACACATGTCAGCATGCAGGACATGGGTTGCTCAACAGCATGCAGTGCAAGTGTAGACATACCTTGTAACTAACAGTATAGATGGCTTTGATGCATGTGTTTTGTTATTAGGTGATGGGCCTCCCCCTGGAACACAATACATACATGGACACAACATTGCTGTGCAGGTAATCATAACCCTGTAATGTACTGTGCACCATAACTCACTGGTGTACATACCATTGCTGGGTGTGTATCTGTGTGTCATATAGGTATCCAATGCTGATTACAGCCTCTGTGCCTTTAGCAAATAATTGTGGACACATTTTTAGCACATGTATGATGAGGATTCACACAACATCATCAGTGGTGCATGGATAATTGATGGAATTCAGCCACATACCCAATGTACAGTACTTATGGTGAGTGTAGATCATATTGTGGACATGCCAGTCTCATCCATGACCCAATGTGTGTCATATGATCTAGCCACTCAATAGCATCACAAGACATATATGTGCCAGTTGTGCAAATGGTGATTGGTATGCATATTAATTAGAGGTGCATATGTATGTACACACACAAAATTAAGGTGTATAACAATGAAAGCTATGTGTAGTACTGTGGTTATAATTACTGAATGGGGTATAGTACCATAGAACATCATCATGAAGCATCATGTGGTCACTCAAGGCTACAAGTGTTTCCCAAACCAGTACTAATCATGCTGTGCCAGAACTGTACTAGCTTGGCTACATTCCCCATTTCACAACCAGTTGTTATGTGAGTTTGTAAGGAGGCCAATAAGGAGCATTCCCTGACATGAATGTGTAGTATGTTGCAGAGTGTTTAAATGCCCCATGATATGCCTCTACCCCTCAGGTATATTATGTGTAATGTGTGGATGAGATTTGGATACTGGAGTGTGTCTTTACAGAGGGTTTTGGAATCCTTTATGTGTAGCATGTTAAAATGCTGTGTGTATGACATAGATGTGTATGTTATGTGCATGTTGAGTATCAACTGTGCCTATCCAGTGGTCACTTCAGCCTAGCCACATTTGTTTGAGATGGTCTGGGTATTGCATATGCTTGAGGCAGCTAATCACATTAGTGAGATGTGCGTGCTCTTACACTAAACATGCACAGCATGCATTATGGGTAGGTGTGTTACATGTGTACATGGCCTACACCTTAACTATGACATGCACTTTTTATTTACAATAATAAATGTAGAACACACTCACCAGCATCTGTCCGCTGCCTTGATGTCACCGAGAGGGACCTACATAGAGATGAGACAGTTTGTCAGTGGCCACAACTGTGGCATTGCAACTGTGTTTTTGCAATCTTACAGTACAACAACAGTTTACATTCACAGGACTACATATTATGTTCCAAATGATCAGTATTGCACAACAACAGGCTCCACATCTTTGAATGACACACTCCACATCTCACATATCCATGATCTACCAATACAGATAACAGTAGTATACAGATATGCCATGCTACCTGCATGCTCCATGTGTGCTAGCTGGGTGGCTCCAACCTCCATCATGGTGTATGCCTGCTGCTGTTGTTGTTGGGCAGGTGCCACCAGGCTCAGGAGCAGCTCCTACACTCTGGTGAGGGGGGGATGGATATTAACACCACCTCCTGTTGCAAGTTGTTGTCTCCGCACATCAGCAGCACACTGAAGGACATGTCTGAAAAGATCACTGAAGTGGTGGCGTACCTGCTCATACGTCTGGTTACGCAGGCTTACCTCATTTACCCTGCAGACAACATCTTGCCACATTACAGTATGCTCCTGCTGGTCCTGGCTGGTTCGTGAGAACATGAGACGATAGTGCTGAATCATACTGCTAGTAATTATATCATCTTCAGCACTACTGTAACTGGGGTTCCTGCAATGCGCCATGATCCCTGGAAGACATAAATAAGAAAATATGTCTGAGCAAGTCATATGGCACATTTAACATTATACAGTACAGATAACACTGAACTGCCATATATATATAGCAACCTATTAGCTAACCGAGAGTGAAACACTTTAACTGCCACTTATCACTGCTCACCCCACAACTGCTTGAAACTGCCTTGCTCACTCTCTATCTAGTGAACCATGTTCTGTTCAGCAACAAAATAAAATCACTATATAAGACTATACAAGAGTACCTGGCACACTGTATGCAACACGATGCACCACCTAGCCACAGCAGATATACATCAAGCTGATGTGTAAAGAAATATATCAACCATCACAATGAGTGTAAGATTCAGTAAATGTATTACTATTATACCACACAACTTGTTAATGGCAAAATATGTGCACAATTGGGAATATAGGTCGCATACTGCTGTAGTACACTATGAATGTTGCTAGATAAGCAGTTATATGTTTTACCACACATATGTCAAAGGACATGTTTCAGACATAACCACACACACATCAGACATAATTACAGGAAATAAAGGTATGACAACCCAGATAAGCTTTCAGTGTATACTATACAGTACTGTGTGTCAGTACTTACACAACCTTAATCTTGAGAAATGTAATCTGTGATGAATACAGGGACCACACAAAACAGTGGATGCAGGCAATGTGGACATATACCATACTTTGCTGTACAGGCCCAGAGCTTCAAGTACTGAAACCTGGTTCAAGGCTCCTGAGAGCACCCCGGCACTATTAGGTTTTACCTCATATCATGCATTCCGGCCCAGAAACCCGGACCACACCACAAAAGGAGGGGGTGTATCCATATTCATAAAGGATACCCACACCTCCAGGTTGGTGGCAACGCACGAAGCTTCGGAAACCATCCAGGTGCAACTAACCATAGGCAAAACTGCTCTACAAATTGTAGCATGCTACAGGCCACCCTCTCAAATTCAGGAACACCACACAGCCTTCCTGAAGACACTGGAGGGTATAAATGTATCTCCAAACACCATCATATTGGGTGACTTCAACTACCCGAATATAGACTGGGAACATTACTCAAGCCCTAACTTTCTAGCCCAACGGTTCCTAGAGTTCATAAATTCAAATGCCATGGAACAGCTAGTCACTGTTCCCACGAGAGGAGAAAATATACTAGATCTCATTATCACAAACATGGGGACAAAATACTCCACACCGGAAGTATATCCCTCATTGGTGAGATCTGATCATAAACTAATCTCACTGGAAATCCACATCCCGCCCCCACCCCAAACAAAAAAGACCACAGTGAAGGACTTCTCTAAAGCAAACTTCACACTACTCAAGACTGGTGTGGTATCCTTCAAGGCCCCTGAGACAGTGGAAACCACAACCCAAGCTGCGGAAGCCCTTACAAATGCCTTCTATGAACACCTCCAGGACTGCATGGATCAGGCAATCCCAAATAAAACCAAGACTGTTTCCACAAAGGGCAAACATCCAGTCTGGTGGACCCCAGCCATTAACAAACTTTACAATAAGAGGAGAAAGCTATTACATGATAGAACAAAATCCATAAAAGGGAAGTCACCCCTGATCATTATTAGTAAAAAAATACGAGCACTCATAAAATCAACTAAGGCCAATTTTGAGAGAAAAATTGCCATGGATTCAAAGGACAATCATAAGGCCTTTTTCAGCTATGTTTGGAACCTGGGTGAAAACTCCCAGATATGCTCAGAATTAGTCCAAAATGATACAAAAATCACTGAACCCACAGACATTGCCAACATACTGGCAGACAGGTTCAGTGCAAACTTCACCCCCCTAAAGGAGAGATAACTATCCCAGCGGAGTGTAGCCTCCCAGACATCTCAAATGCGCAGGTGAAAGCTGCTCTCTCTAAAGCTAAAAACACAGCATCAATGGGACTGGATGGTGTCCCCGGCTGTGTGCTACATGAGCTAAATGAGGAATTAAACCTGCACATAAGGCAGCTGTTTAATTTCAGCCTTACCACAGGATACGTGCCCAAGGAGTGGCGTACGGCAACTGTGGTCCCACTCCACAAAGGTGGTGCCTCTACGGACCCTGGTAATTACCCCATAAGCTTAACAAGTCTAGTCTGCAAAGCTATGGAGAGGATCATAATGGAGCTCATAAACAAAGATATAGGGGACTTGCAGACATTGGACCCGACCCAGTTTAGCTTCGTCAAGGGAAGATCATGCCTTTTGAACTTGGTCGACTTCTTCGAAACAGTCACCAAGGCCATTGATGAGGGAAAGGCAGTCCATACAGCCTACTTTGACCTTGCAAGGCTTCGACACAATACCCCACTGGTATTGTAAAAAACTTACCAGCTTAAATGTAAGCCGCATATGTCAGAAGATGGGTTGCAAACTGGGTTAAGGACAGAACCCACAGGGGTAGAGTTGCTGGCTATGTCAGACTCCAAGCCGGTCACAAGTGGTGTCCCACAGGGCTCGGTCCTTGGCCCCTATTGTTCGCATCTACTTCTCAGAAGTACAGGCCAACATGGGAGGTCTTTGGCTGACAAAGTTTGCAGACGACTGCAAACTGGGCGCCATAGTGGAAAGTGCATCGGACACGGATATCCTTCAGAAGGGACTCAAGGAAACAGATAGCTGGTGCCAGAGCCATGGCCTGAAGTTAAATGCCAAAAAATGTATAGTCATACCCTTCGGGAAAAACAAGGTAACCCCAAGCTACCATATAGGTGGCAATCCACTAAGCACAGAAGAGGTTATCAGGGACCTGGGGACCCAGGTTGACAGTGGCCTTTCTTTTGACACTCACGTTGCTAAAGTAGTTAGAAAGACCTTCTACATTGTCCACCTGATCATGAAGGGATTAACATCCAGATCTAGTGAGGTCATTGTTCCCCTGTACTCTTCACTTATCAGACCAATGATCGAGTACAATGCCCCATTCGGGATGCATCTCGCCCGACATCTGCAGCAATTATAGAGACCCCAAAAGTTTCTCACCAAAAGGATAAAGGGACTCCAAAATCTGTCATATGCTGCCAGATTGAAGAAACTCCAGCTCTATTCAGTCGCATACCGTCTGCTCAGAGGTGACATGTGCCTGACATACAAGGCCATGTCCAACCCGGAATTAATGGACATGCTCCACCTCAAAAAATCCAAATCCACCAAAACCACTAGAGCAAGTGACTTAAACCTTAGCACGGATATAAATAGGACGTGCTGGAGGGATAGATTTATCACTCAGAGACTCCCTATGCTGTGGAATAGAGTCCCGGTCCATGTGAGGCAGAGCACCTCGCTGGCTGTGTTCAAGAGAAATCTTGACCTGTGGATGGGAGATCGTAGGTTTACCCCGGGAATCATCTCTGTGTCACTGCTGGACAGAGGCACAACAAACTAATGGGTACAGTATTTTTTCATATAAGGGGTGGCGTAAGCCACAAAAATTCGGGCTAGGCTTATAAATGCCTTGGGGCAGATAGCCTAGTATAAACCTATGAACCTATGAACTACAGTACACACAGGATTTGGATTCAACATCGGTACCAATCAATAATCATAGATGTAGTGCTTTAGCCTCCAATGACACACCCTAGTTAAAACCAAAGGACTTAATCACACTGTATGCAATAGCACTTGTTCTGCCTAGCAACAGAATACACAGCTTTTGCTAGGATCAAAGCAAGGACCCATAATACCATGACATAAACAGTTTCCCACTAAGCTATCCCACAGATACATATCTTTGACATATTCACAAACATATTGACCATCACAGTCAATCAACAGTACAGAGAATCTATTGCAACAAATAGATGTAGGTGTGTATGAGTATATATAACTATATATATATATATATATATATATATATATATATATATATATATATATATATATATGTGTGTGTGTGTGTGTGTGTGTGTGTGTGTGTGTGTGTGTGTGTGTGTGTGTGTGTTTGTGTGTGTTTATATATACATATACACATCCATTGGTGTACATATACATATATAAGTAGGCACATATACATTTCACCTTTCATAGTGAGAATATCAATTGTACAAAGGATGTAAGGTGTACAGTAATGTAATAAAATTGCACAGTCTTGGGATAAATGCATTGAAGGTGTTCACAGCCCAGGTAGCTTTAGCAGGCCTCACTGGCTTCAACATTGCAAAGTGAACATACCACTCACAGTGTTTAACCACCACATGTCATATACCAGCACTGTATGCTGTCCTGTTTGTCACACACTAAAACCTACATACAAATATGCGCATACTAAGCTTCATCAACATATATATCTCCACCCTTCACAAACAGTTGCAATATGTCCCCTGCTCTATGCACATATACAGATGTGAATATATATGACACATATATATTTCTCCATATGTGTGTGGCATACACACACATGGTCCACACTTTTGTAAGTCCCTGGACCTCACAGCTGAACTGTTGGGCCTTGCTGCAACACAAACAGTTGTCACATATGAACACACACTAACATTAGGGGGGGTATATGTGGCTACAAATGCTAGATAAGCATACTAGACTGCTACAGCAGTTGCCAGTGCTAAGCTACACTTTAATATGACTATCATGCATGTGTTGTTCTGTCACACCCATGTTTATATAATGTCAGCGCTAATCCCCCCAACAGCCATTGGCCACGCTACTGTACAGAACACAGACAACATGGATCGGATCTTTGACATTTAATGATGAGCTACACATTTCACAGGTATGTCCCACTGCCCACAGGTACACACAGTATTGTCCATAGCAGCAGTTAAGCAGAACATCTGTGCATAAATAAGTACTGCTGCCACATATGAATGGTTCACATTATGTTGACTATTCTTCAATAACATCTACTACATGCCAGTAAATACATATGTGTCACATACCTTTCCTTTGTATGATTTGGTAATATTTCTTTTTTTTTTTCCTTTTCTCTGTCTCTCTTTCTCTCTCTCTCTATGTCAGTCTCTGCAATAGAGTGATTAAGTTTGTTGGCAGAGATTGCATTCTGCTTTGTAGGAATTTGCACATGAGCATGTGATGGCCTCTGCACCAATTAGTGGCCACCATTTGCTAATTGCATGCAGCCTGCTGTGTAGTAATTGCAGTAATCACTGTCATAGCAACCCAGTACTGTAAATTGCTAACTCATGTAGGCATGGCCCTTTCAGCTTTCCAAGATGGAGATCATCCTTGTTTGCAGAGGACATCATTGCTTAAGATAGAATGTTGGTATAGTTCTTATATCAGAAGCCAGGGGTGTAGCCAGAGATTTACATTTTGTACTCTGACCTAATGTTGCTGCTTCCAATACCCACTTATCAGTGTAGAAATGTACTCATCCCTCAAAATACTACCCCAAGATACATGGAAAGATGTACTTTCTTTTCAACTTTTACAATTAACTGCCATACAAAGCTAGTTATTGAGATGTATTCCTTTGGCACAAGAATTGTTTGTGAACTGCTATACTGTGAATATTCATTTACTCAGTTCTAAACAGTTTGTGCTTTTTTACACAGGTATATTCCACATTTGGGTAGGGTTGCAGAAGTACAGATAACGTAAGTAGTATTGTGTGGGTTTTATCTTGCTGGACTTACAGGGTTGCTGTGTACATGTTAGTTTATCAAGGCAAGTAGTCTATCTGTGTAACTCCCAACTGTGGACCAATCCACAAGATAGCCAGAGAATAGCCTGTTATTTTTTGTCTGTGCACCACACAGGCCTTTTCAGCAATAGAGCAATGGCATTCTTACAGTTGTGAAACCAGTATAGTTTTTAATTCATTTAAAATTCATTTAATTCATTCAATTATTTATAGAAACTGGCCTATTTTAATGGCATTGGATGAATTAAAAACTATACTGGGTACCAAGCCACATTTTACATATAAAAATATGAGGATGATTAAAAGTTTACTTTGTTATAAAGACTTTTATAGACCCAGTTATGTACAATTGGCTGCTAAAATTGGTACCTATCCATGTTTTAACTGTGTTGCTTGTGCTTATATCTTAGGGAATAGTAGTGAGACATTTAAACATCCTACTAATGGACAAATATTTAATTTTAAAATTTCAGCCACTTGTAACACTCTTCTTGTGGTTTATCTGGCTCCCTGTAATTCGTGCAATTCATTTTATGTGGGGAAAAAATACGTAAGTTTAAGGAACGTATTATTGATCACAACTCTGAAATTAGGCGAAACTGTGACAAGAATGCACTATGTAAACATATTAATACTTGTGGTGAAACACACACGTTTAAGTTTAGAGTGACTGACGTACTATGTCCCAATGCAAGAGGTGGTGATGTTAATAATAATCTTGAACTCAAAGAATTTGAATGGGTATTGAGATTAGCTGCTGACACTTACCCTGGTTTAAACAGCACTGTTAGTCTAAAACCTGTGTTAGTAAAGCTACGTAATAATGTAAAGTAAATATTTTAAATACTCACATTTTTTAACTCATGTATATGCACATATTTATATTTTATATTTTTTATATATATATTTTTTATACATGTTTTCCTGTCACATGATTTCATTTGGCTGCTGGTCATGTGACTTTAGACCTGTATTTAAGCTTTTAGAATCTAGTATTTGAATGTATTAGTATTGAAGAAGGGTTATGCCCGAAAGCTTTGCTCTTTATTAAACTGTTTTTCTCTACAAGTTTTATTCTTCTGCATTCTTACAGTTGGTTACGACCAGTACATGGCTACTTCCATTTGTATTTCAGTGTTGTATTCCTACATAAGGGTATGCTTCCGAAACTCCTTCCAAAGCTATTTGCACAGTGTGTAACAGCTGAAAGGCTGATATGCCTCTGTGTTTCTGCCTCTGGCAGACATCTCAACCACTCAGGTACATATTTAAACAGACTCAGGGAAAAGTAAAGAAAAAGAGACAGTCAGGGACACCTTTAAAATATTAGTGCCATTGAGTTGAGACATTCAGAGAATCAGAGCATATGAATTAATACACCTTTTCTGAAGTAAAAGAAGTGTCTAACTCTTAATTATTGTCATTATTCATTAAGTGTAATTCACCACCTTTCTGGCCAAAGTCAGTAGTTTCCGGAGGGGTTCAGAGGAACAGAGCTAAAATTTGTTTCAAAATCAGGGACATCCCTGAAAATTAGGGACATTTGGGAGGTATGGCCTCTGCCCTAAACAGATTTGCCAGTGTTTGTCCTGCTGTGATACTGTGTGGGGTTGTAAAGTGATGGTGTAACATTATTACCTGCTAGAATGGCTGCTTCTCTTCTCACAGTCATGCAATGTAATCCCACAACAACTGTTGGTAAACATCCACAGAACAAGTTGGGTGATATGGTATTCCTATTTTTTCCTTTACATTCACTCATTCTGATACATGATATATTTATTTAAGCACCAACATGATGCATATCTACTGTGGCTTAGTGGTACTTCATGTTGTGTAGTGTGTACAAGGTTCGAGACTGACAGAGGTGTTTTATTTTGCTCCTGAGCAGAACAAGGGCCCTCACATACAGAGTGACTAAGGCACTTTTAGCAGTTGTAAGCAGGTTTGTGTGATGCTTAGCAATGCTTAGCTAAGCGCAAACAAGCACAAACGCATGCAGACATGCTAACTACTGCTTAATAGCGCTTACTCCCACTAACCCCCGAGCTCATTTCTTTGAAAGAAAAGAAAAATGGGGAAATAGGAAAGTGGTGAAAAAGGGGCACAAAGAGGGAAAGTCAGTATGAAAAATAGCTCGGGATGTGCAGGATGGGTGTAGGGAAGGTCCATAGCTGCCCATTTCTTTAACAGCAACAGCTGTGCATATGGAATAAATGTGGATGTAGATATGAAACCTTCAACCCCTGAGAGAGGGGTGAGGACAACAAAGTATGTTGTAATGCCAATTAAATAACATTTTATGGGTCCAGTGGACATGTGTGGAAAATGGGCAGCTATGTATGGGGCGTAATTTTTTTTTGGGAGCAGATTGCACTTTTTTTTTCAGGTGAGAGTGGAATGTGGGGTAGGGGAAGTAGGTATATTTGGGGAGGTAGGTTGGGGAGGCAAACAGACAAGACAAACAAGATGCATACAGTGGTGGTATATGACACATGTGGTGGGTGAACACCTTTGATGGGGAGGGATGTTTGGAAATCGCAAGCCCATGAGCCCCCAGATGGAAACAGTGGGATTGAGGTCCCCACCCATGGGCAGTTACCACTGCACCTTCACAGCCCAGAGGGTGGCTGTGCTGGGGGCTGTGTAGGAGGGGCAGGCTGACCAGGGAGTTTCACCACTCATGCCTCAAGCTGGCGTAGAGTTTCTGCAACAGAATGTTCAATCTCTCTATGCACCACAGCCTGGACCATTTGAAGGGTGATAGGTAGCCCTCCTCCACCCACGCTTGCACGGGGGGCTGAGCCCCATCCCCTGCAGTGCTTCCACCCAAAGGTGGTGCAGGGCCAATGAAGGAGGAGGTCCCAGGCTGGGCACCGGACCTGCTGGTGCCAGGTACCATGGCCAGCTGAGGTGGGACATGTGGGTCCGCTGGGATCGGCCTTCCCATACGAACTATGTTTTGGAGAGTTTAATACAGATATGGGTTAGTAACAGTCAACAGCATTCCCAATTAGTTATAACAGCATGCAGAAGTATTCCTATTAATCTAGCACACCAGATTTTCAACAGTTGAAAAGCAAGCATAACACATGCATATATAGAACAATAGTGGACATTACAACAGCATGTATGTTGAATTGATGGCAACAGGCCACCAATATTGTGGTATTTTAACAGGTTACATGCATAGAAATAAATGCAAATATTTATAAACCAATAGGACATATGTCCCAACAAATGTTTTGAGATTAGACATACCGATTGAGGTGTGGAATTGCATTTTTATGCACATACAGTAGGGTGGAAAAAGATAGCTCAAGTAACAACTTATATATCCTTCCAGTTTTCACTACATTCCTATTAACTGCAGTTATATGTCCCTTACATGTATTATTACAGTGCCCAATGTTCTTATATTGTGCAATTGGGTTTTGCTAGATCATTATATACATGAGCTGTATCTTACAAACTGTCCAAGATGCAGATGTTACTGCTACATATTTTGAGAGTTGCTCACACACACTACTGCTAAGATGGTGCACTGACAGCTCATCTTTTATATAATTATCTAGATATGTCCAGGTGAAAGTATCAGTTATATGTTAACAGCTCCCTACATTTCTGGCAGCACACTGACATTTCTGGGGAACACTGTACCAAGCTACTCATGTGCCAGATTAACCAGATTAGCCAGATTAAAGGCATAGCAAAATTAATTTAAAATGGGTGGTGAAAGCCAAACACACTCTGGCTAGGCTTATAAATGCCCTAGGGCAGGTAGCCTAGTATGAACCTATGAACCTATGTACATAGCCCTGAAACCTGCAGCTGTGAAGTAAATGCAGTGATATTGAGACATACCTATCCATAGTATAGACAAGCATAGCAATTCCTAACTACTTAATACAATGGCTACTTACTCAGTACTGGGGCATTAGGCATCGCACAGGACTCCTGGATCCATTGGTCCAGTTGATCCTACTTACGTTGCTTCAGGTCAGAATAATGGTGCCTGACCAGCTCACCAGTTCGAGGAACACCAGTGGAACTGGTGAGATCACGAGCAAGACTGTTCCAGGCCTCTGTTTTATATTGGGTACCTTGGTACTGGCCCCGCAGGAGTCTTTCCTCATGATTGTGGACAAGGAGCCAAACCATTACTTTGGACTCCTCAGTGCTCGAGCGTTGCGTTATAAATCGAGTGCCTTCTCCAATACCGGCCATGCTGACTGCAGAAGGGAGCTACAACCAGTTATAGCAAGTATTCCTGCCTGTGGAGCTTAAATATGCCTCACTTCCCGCACTTATTTGTGATTGGTCAGTTTTGAAAAAACTCAGCTGTAGGCACACCTGCTTAACTGATGTTGACAATGTTTAAAATTCCTTTGATAAATATGTGTCTGTTGAAAGTCATGGTTATGAAATGCTGTCATGGCTTAGTGGTTCAGTACTGTGACTATAGTGCACAGTATCCTGAGTTTGAGCCCTGTCACTGCTTTTTATTTTCTTACTGAGCAAACCTGACTGTTTAAGGTACAGTAAAGGAGGTGTGGCCGTGTCTAGCTGACTTTGCTCAACTTTTTCCGACTTTGCCCAACGTTGCTTGATGTTACCCAGCGTTGCTCAATGTTGCGCTGGTTAGTGCAGTGCACAGCTACGCGCAGATAAGTTGTGGTTGCCGCTGTGTGCAGCTATGCACAAAGACATTGCGCTAGTTAATGCAGTGTGCAGCTACAAGCTTTTTAATTTAAATATGCTAAATACTGGTAAAATGTGCTTAGCAGTACTTTACATTGCTTAAAATAAGGTATATATTGCTTAAAATAAGGTACTCATGCCTCAGAATGCATAACCATTTCACCTTCATATGTATATAATTTGTTCACTACTACATTTAACATTTCAATGCTTTTTACAAAACTTATACATAAATGTCAGGAAATATTTTTGTATACAGATTTCCAACAGAAAATGGAATGTGCAGTAGTGGGACTCGAACTGGGAATGCCTCCTCTTTGTGTGAAGGCTCTAATCACTACGCTATCGCTATTTTGCTTAATTTGCATATATTTTTCTTCTTATTTTTTTTCTTATTATCCTCTCCGGTGTCTAAGCTGCTAACTGTAGCTAAGCAATGGGCAAACCCATGCAAACACGTGTAAATACGGGCAGCTATATCGGAAATAAAACAAAAAAAAATTTCTTTTAATTTTTACATTTGTACATGCTTTAACATATGGGGGAGTGTAGTGTTACAATGTACACATATGAGCGGACTCGCTCATGTAAGTCGACATTTCTCGAGTTCATGCTCCATGTAAGCTTTAGAGTTGAGGCAGCACGCCCTCATTAATATGCATGGTGCGCTGCCATCATACTCTTAGACTGGCGCTTCCGTGTAAGACTAATCTAGTCTTACACGGAAGATTTGTGAATCCTGGGGGTTGGGTTATCATGCATTTTCTGAAGGATATGAAGTCTAAAACTCAAATGTCTATCATTATTTAGTGACTTCATTCCTTAGAAATTTGCTAGAAAACTACAAAATATGATAAGGAATTAAAAAAAACTATGAGGAAGATAGTACATTCAGTGAAAATTTGGACAGTTGATAGTTATGTCTATGGCATGCAGGAAATGTGGTTCACTGTGTGTGCATACAAGTTTTATATGGTGCAAAATCTTTCTATTTTTTTTTTTAGTTAAAAGTTCAATGTTGCAGGATGCTTACTTTTCTTAAATATAAGGATTTTTCTTAAACAGTATTGCAGAAAATATAAATAAATAATAAACCTTTCAATGACCAATACTGGAGCAGGTGGGTGTATCTCTGGCATCTTCTTCAAGGATACTACACTATTTCCTCTGTGTAGCGCAACATATGTGGCTTCACATACTGCAATGGAGCAGCAATACCATGTGGACTTTTTATGACATACCCCATTTGCCATATACTGCACCCACATTGTTATAATTGCACTTCCTGAGGAGGAGGGAAGAATTTATCTGTAATACATGGAATACAATATGCATTCTTTCTGTAGACTGCCAATGCTGTACCCACAACTCACACATATGGCACACTTGACATACGAGCTGCTTCTGTGTGGTGTTTTCATCTAAGAATATTTTACTGGCAATGCCCAGTATACCATTGAGTCATGGTTAATGAAACCTTTCACAAATCCCCAGAACTTGCCAGAGAATGGTTACAACTATGTACTGTCACAAACCCAGGTCACCCTCCAGTGTGTGCAAGTTTTGGACATCTGAAGGCCCACTTCTATGGTCTGGATGCATCTGGGGATGCTCTTCAGTAAAATCCTGTCACATCCAATAAGTTACTGCTGCATATTTGCTATGCTACATAACATCACTGAATGCAAACAGTTGCAGCAGAGCAGACACGTTGAAGAGAAATAAGTCCCAAATTTGGCAGTGGTGGAGGAGCTTGTTGAGGAACATGTGAAGGAGACAGATGCAGAGGAGGACTATGCCAAATGAAGGGGAATGATGAATGCTATTCCAGTGGCTAATGGGCAAAATCTGTTTAATAACTATGGGTCAGACCAAATTAGTATACAGTATAGAAAAGAAAAAAGTGATGCATGCAAACCTTCATCCAGTTTGTGCTACTCCTTTCACAGACTGGCCAAACCATGCAACAGATATAGGCAAACCAAGTAACGGAGCAGAGAGCACTTATCATATGCACAGATGGTGAAGTCTACAGTATCAACTTTCATCACTGAGAAATTGTGTGTGTGTGTGTGTGTGTGTGTGTGTGTGTGTGTGTGTGTGTGTGTGTGTGTGCGTGTGTGCGTGTGTGCGTGTGTGCGTGTGTGTGTGTGTGTGTGTGTGTGTGTGTGTGTGTGTTGCTACATGGTGGTCTATATTGTATTTTTGTGTGGAGTCAAGCATTGTGAAAAATCTGAGTGCCTATTATGTGCGGGGACACAGTCTCCACAGATGTTGTACCACTGTGGTGAGACATATGTACAGACCATGCATACCTCCATGCATGCCTTCATGCACAGATGTGACTTCTCCTGTGAAGGTTACTGCCACTAACCAGAGCGTGCTAAATGGAAGGAGTACTCCTTGAATGTGAATGCAGGTCTCTTCTTTAAATAATTTCAGCTTAAGCACCCCACCTTCATGGACAGCCATGTCATATGGTACTTCCTTCATCTCTGGATGATGGAGTGTAAATGGGTGCACTACATGTGTCATATCATGGCCTTGATCTTCCAGAGCTGTGCTTACCACTAGGGTTAAAGCAAGCTGGCCATGGACAATGCATCTGCAATAAGGCGTGCATGTCTGCATGCATGAGGACACTTCATTCATGCAAAGTCTCTCTGCCACATATAAATGATGTCACACATTTGGGACATGCAATCATACAGGTTATCATGTACACCTCATTAAACAACCACCGTCTCTGCAAGAGTACGGTGATCCAGCCTGTTCCTGAATGATCCCCCCCACCACATTCACTGGATCATGGATATTGAGATCACTTGCTCAGGTTGTTGGAACTACCCATAGTGTGCTCAGCCTCTAGCATGATGTCCACCCCTGACTTATTTGTTCAGTGTTACTCATGGTAACTAATGGGGACTTCTCCACAAGTAGAGCTATCCCTTCCTGGGTAGATCTGTGACTTCTTGTCTATATTTATCTTCCAGTATACCTGGCATGAGTTCCATAGGCACAGAGACTATGTCTTTTTACTGGAGTGGGGGTCTGTAGGCTACATTGCCCATCTCCAGCACTGACACTGGACCCTGGCTGTGCCACACTTTGGCTGCCATTATCTTCAGAGCTTGATTCATCTCCAGCATCAGTCAGCAGTATATCCACAGTGGAGGAGCCATATAAAACATAACCTGTGGAGACACCAAAAAAGTACCCACAATAAACAAAAGTCATCACCATTACCTGAATCTAACTGAATAAATGATTCATATTTCCGGTATCAGTAGGATAGAATACTAGAAAACATACCAGCTATTGGTGGTGTGCACATCTGATGCTCTTATTTTCCTGTGAAAACTTGTGATAATGCTTTTAATCTGTACTATACAAAACATTTAGCCAATATGCGACTACCTGATCCTTTAAAGACTTACCCACCTGGATCACTCCAATGGATATTCATCGAGGTCAGCCTAGCTCAGGTCCTATAGCTAGGACTCCCACATTGTATCCTGATGTGTCCAAAGTCTAATGTGGAGAAGTAAGAAACTCTTATGTCTCTGTTAAAGGTAGTTTAGTCAACAGGCCACCTCCTGTGATAGGTGGGTGGCATAAGCCGTAGCTACACTTATCATTTGGTGGCCCAGAATCTCACTTGCTCTTAATTCTCCTCCAAGCTACTGACAGCATTGATATCATTCACAAGATCCCAATAGGTATAGTCATAAAAGGAACACCCAGATTCACACATATACACACACACACACACACACACACACACACACACACACACACACACACACACACACACACACACACACACACACACACTTCAGGGACTGACACTTACTTCACTACTGTCCTGCTAGCATATTATACCATAGGGCCAGTAGTAGAGTATATGTAGTCAGTATATGGCAACAGGCCTAAATATAAATATTACTGAGTATTATGTTGCCATTTGATCACCATGTCTCCAAAGTGGTAAGAAGGGCATTCTATATTGCTCATCTCAAATATAAGGGCATCGCCTCCAGAAAAAAGAAGTTATAACCTCCCTGTACTCTTCCCTCTTTAGGCCAAAGATTGAGTACAATGCCCATTTTGTTATGTACCTTTCCAAGCACCTGCAGCAATTGGAGAGACCACAGAGGTTTCTCACAAGAAAAATTCAAGGTCTTCAGCATCTGTCCTATGAGGGTCATCTGAAATCACTGTCACTTTATTCTGTTTCATACAGACTACTCAGATGTGATCTCTGCCTTGCATATAAGGCAATCTTTAACCCTGCTTTATTGGAAATACTGCATATCCATAAGTCAAATGGTACACGGGTTACTCTCTCTAATGGCCTTACCTTGGTATGTGACATTAATATTACCTGCTGTAGGAACAGATTTGTCTCTCAGAGCTTACTACACATTTGGAATGGACTCCTGCTTCATGTCAAGCAGAGCAGCTCATTGGCCCTCTTCTAGTGCAATCTGGATAATAGGATGGTAATCATAAATTCACACCAGGGGATTCACCTATGTCCTTCTTGGACAGGGGTGATAAGTACTGATCATGGAAATAAGGGTGAAATTGGCTAGGCTTGTAAGGGCCCTAGAGTCATTAGCCTAGTAACCTTCTATAGCCACATGATCTTAAGATTTTATGGGTAATGTCTGCCATATGTCGTTCTGATACCTATGTTTTTTATCTCTTCCTTACCTCTCCTTTTCACTATCTTTTTTACAATTTATTTTCTCCATTTATATTTGAATTTTCAAATTTTCTACAGTATTGGGAGTTGGTGGATGTAGCTGGGAACAGATAGATCAATGGTTGCAAACTTTCATTGGCTACCTTAAAATGGTAAATTTGCAGCTATCAAAGCTGTATCACTGCCTGTCCCTGCCTCCATGATCTCAAATGTGGCCCAGGGGGAGGAAATTTATGCTGCTGTATCATCTCAAAATGGATATTGCGCAATGCAAAAGAGCATACCCGCCATAGCCACACCATAGGATTCTCCTTCATTGTGTATCACTGCCTTCTTCTGTTTGCAGTCCAGTCCACTCTATCACCAGTGTCACCCCATTGACGGTGTGTCTATAATTCTATGCTTTCCCCTATACCACAGTGGGTCAGCATCTCCACTGTTGCTATTTGTCTCTGTTTTGTGCTTCTGCATGTGCTCTTGCTTGTGAACCTAACTCTCTTACAATACATTTTTCTCTTCTTACATCCCAAACCCCTTCTACTAAAAATAAAACAAAACAAAACAAGAAGAGTATTCATTCCTTGAAAAAATAAATAAATATATATATATATATATATATATATATATATATATATATTTATTATATATATGCATATAAATACACACACACACACACACATATATATATATATATATATATATATACATATATATATATATCTATGGATCTAGGATGTTTGATTGAAAGATCAAACGTCCAAATCCATTAAAGGCGAGCATACTTATGCGAAAGTGCTTTTCATCAAAGAAGCACTTTCGCATAAGTATGCGTGTTGCAAAGGCCATACTACAGTGTGGATAAGGAAAAATTCCTTTCCCCACTGTAGTGCGATCTCAGAGGGACAATATTAAAGTGGGGGGTGTGGGGGGTGCAGGGGGGGCAAAGACCGCCTGCAAAAATGTTAATGTAGTGTTTTTTTTTTTTTTTTTTTTTCTTAACACACTTTAATGAAAGTGCTTTTTTGATGAAAGCACTTTCGTTAAAGTGTGTTCGGTGGTTATGTATTCGGACGTTTGATCTGTCGATCAAACGTCCTAGAGCCATATATATATATATATATATATATATATATATATATATATATATATCTGTATATATATATATATATATATATATATATATATATATATATATATATATATATATATATATATATATATATATATATATATATATATATATATATATATATATATATATATATATATATATATAAATATATATATTTATATATAGGTCTACCTGAAAATATCAAAACACCACATCATCAAAGACAAATTCATTGAGACGACATCTTTGAAACCTTAAAACATCGAATACCAGGACATCAAAAACAAACTTTGGGAAAGGAACCACTCATCCATTATGGTGAACATTACCCTTTCCCCAATGTAGTGCGATCTCAGAGTTGGTATATTTAGGTAGGGGGGTGTGAAGAACACAGCCCCCCCACCATGGAGGGTTATACTTGCTTCATTGTTTATTTTTTTGTCCTGGTGGCCAAGTGGTTCTTTTCCTGGGGATGGCTTTCTAAGTCCCAGGTGTTTGATGTTTTAAAGTTTCAAAGACCTTATCTCGATGAATTCATCTTTAATGATGTGGTGTTTTGATATTTTGAAGTAGACCCATATATATATATATATATATATATCACACACACACACACACACACACACACACACACACACACACACACACAGACATATATATATATATATATATATATATATATATATATATATATATATATATATATATATATTGTCGAGGCTATAAAGTGGAAACCTGTAAAGAACAAAAACTCAGAAGAGCGAAATTCAAAAATTCGCATACCGGAGATTTTGAATTACCCCTTCTGGTGTACACAAACACACACCTTTCTCCCCACCCACAAACACAAGCTCTGTCCTACACACACACACACATATATATATATATATATATATATATATATATATATATATTTCCTTCCTTCCCCTCCTCACTCCAAGTCTTCCTTTGCCTGTTTCCATTTTGTACATTTATCTGTTTGCTGACCCCATTTTTTTACTATCTGATATTTTTTTCCACTCCTCTTATAGTCAAAATGGTCAATGTTTAAAGATTGCAGAAAGCCATTTAATTTCTCTTACTTGTTTTCCCATAGCATTGCGACATAGTGCATGCATTCTCTGTTCTCATTGCTTTAAGTCCTCTCACTACTAGCCACAATTCTGGTATTTTATCTTTCACTACAGGTCTTGTGATTTTTGCGGCACCAGAATAAATTGTATTTTCCTATATTGTTTACTGATAATTAATCTCCAGCTTCATTGCACTACTACTAGCCTTATATCTGATAGGCATGTTGCAATTGCTCTAAGCATTTTTCTGAAACCCAAGACCAACTAAACAAAGTATGCTTGAAATCAGTTTCATTATTTACCCATTGTTGACAGACTTTGTCCCCTAAGCCCAGTGGTTTCCTTTCAGTGGAGTCCAAAAAAGATATTTAATACTAATAATCTTTTCTAACTATGCTACCACCAACATGAGCAGATGGGACCTCAGTTTAACATTTTATATAGTGGATGACATTGTAAGGAGTACAACTCCCCCTTACACTGCAGTGCCAGCCATCCATTTATCTGGTACAGGAATAGAACCTACAACCTTCCAAATCAATGGGGAATGTGTCACCTATTGTGCCACTGATACTACTTACAACTGTACAACAATCTGAATTGCATATATGACTGTGTTAAAACCCAGTGATAGTGAACTAAACTAAAAGTGCACAACTTAGATTGTGCATGACAGCACATACACATAACAGAGACAGTAACACCTTCATGTCTGCCCAGAACCATGCCTAGCTCATCTGTTACCCTTTGAAGATCTTTAGACTAGTGCCCTCCCTTAATGCAAGTTGAGGAGCAAACAAGAAAACTTTTGTTTAAATTAAAGAAGAAAAAAAAACAGCTATTCTCCACTACTCTTGAAACTGTAGCAAGCTGCTTCTTAAAACTGACAGTCAGATTATCTGAATTACACTCACCACACACTGTGAGTGCTTCATTGCTTCAGCTATGACTACAAAAATATTATTACAATTCATTTATGAAAGCTGAGACATCCACTTGGCTTTCATAAATCAGTGCCAGTACTGTACACCTATACCATCTGCACCTGCCAATTGTGTAACCTGACAACTTACACCTGGGGTAGCTGGCATTATCACCCTGCCTTAGTTATGGCTTAGTGTCTCCCCACTGCTGCACAACTACTTGAACTGCATATATGACTGTGATGGAACTCGGTGATATTGAACTATACAACTGTATAAACTAAATGTGCATAACAGCACAGATGCATAATTACCACTGTAATGCTGAAAACTGACCTTTAGTACAGAAAAATAAATAAATAAAACTTAAAAAAATACAGTAATATTATTTGAAAATAATAAGTTAATACTTTTCTCAGTCATAGCATTGTGTAAAAACAATAAATTGAGTCTGGATGAGGAGGGAAGCTATATAAACTGTATGTCTCACTATGAACTGCAGTACTTGTCTTTGCAGCAGAAAGGATGTAACTATGCCAGTATAAATTATTGAGAAATACTACCCCAAAGCAATGTTCATTGTTAAAGTTAAGGCATAACTAATAATAAGTTGCAGATCAATGCAACTTCAGGGTCCAGTAACACCCCTCCATGGCATATTATTTGTTCCTCTTATAGTGTTTTTTACAGTGTGCAGAATTTTTGACAAACAACTGCACCTCCGATGTCATTTTCTCACACTCATCTGTTTTCTGGATTATAATCTCCAGCATGTAACAACACTTTCTCAGAATAAGTTCCTGTTTTTTTTCTCTTTCATCCTGCTCTTACACCTCATATACTGTACCGCCATCAGCAATCTCCATGCCAAGTTTATATCTGCAGACAGCTTAGTTTTACTCCAATCTTCTGGGGAATGTCTAACACCAACTGTACAACAAGTTATTGTGGTGAGTATTAACTATTGCTACATTCTATTTAATCAGTCCCCTTCCCTATTCCTTCATCCCACTAACACCAGTCCCCTTTATTCCACTAGTCTTTACCTTGTCACTCAGCCACTCTCCTGTCTAGAGTTATGTAGAAGACTTATGAACTGCATACATAATGATGGATTATGTAGAAATTTTTGAAAACTGACTGTGAATGCCTCTTGTAAGGTTATGGTTTTCATAGGTAGAATCTGATCTCTCTATTTTTCTCATAGTTTAAGGCTACTGGGCCGGCTTTACTTATTCATAATGAAATTTAACTCTTCCCAAACAGTTATTTCTTCTGCAATGGTTGTGAAGTGCTGTGCTCTTCTTACCTTGTCTTTACATGGATAACACTGTTTCCTCAGTACATGTTACTTTGCTCTATAATATCCTTGTTAGCTTCATTATATATTTTTTTAGATTTATTTGAGCAATTTCCTTTTTTTATATATCATTTTGCCTTGAGCCTTGTATCTCTGTGTGCACGCAGTGTTATAATAACTTTGTCAGTTCTGTTATACAATGCTGACAATGTACACAAAAAAAAAGAAAAAAACACCTAAGTACATTTTTCAAAGCTAATTTCTTTTCTTTTGTGAAGCAGTCTGCAGAAAAGGTCAAATGAAATTTTTATAAGTATGCCATAGCATTTTAAAGACAGCAGCTCCCATCAAGAATGAAGTTCCTGCTGTTTTTGTGCCATCTGTGCTCAGAGATGTGCTGGAGTGACAGGTAGTTGTAAGGCTTGATAAAAATGCAAGAATATTTTACTTAAAAATGGAGTTGTTACCTTCTATATAGAAATGAAAGGGAATGCATGCAATTATTTGCAGACTGGTTTGCAGGAGCTGCCATGTTTAATTATATAAAATAATATATTTTAGAGCTCTCCTTTAAAGCAATGTGTACACGCATGTGTCATCTGTTAAGCTATTTTGAAAGCAACAAACTGAAACACAGCCACTGTTTTGGTTATAAATAAAAGCCCTCTTTTGACATTCAATAATACGGTATTGTCTGTTCCACCAAAAAAAAAAAAAGACAATGATCAGTTCCATAGAGCAAACAGACATGCTAGCTAGACCCTAAGCAGCAGCTTTACAAAACTCAGAAGATTCTAGTAGTACCAAACAAATTATTATGGTAATGATTGCACTAGCAGATGTAGACTCTGTGGGTAATTGGGTCTGTCAAAGCAGTTCTCATTCTGAGTGAGCTGGAGAAAGAAGATGTCAGCATTACCTTCATATTGCATTGATATGCAGTGACAAGCATCTTTCTCTCTCCTGCATGACTGGAAGGTCTATTGACCTGACAGAATCCAAGCTCAGGTTTGAATTTGGACAGAAATTTATAAAGGCAGCTGACATAATTGAAAACACACCTTGTGAATGTAACTAGCTCCAATGTCTATTCTCACTTCTCATTTTCAATAACATAATTAAGAAATCAGCACAGTTAGGCTTAATCAATTCTTTAAAAGCTCCTAAAATTCCTGAGTTAAGTTCTGCCTTCCAGACATTACTTGATTTCAAAGGACAGAAGGTGACATCAGTGATTTCTATAATGCATTCCACAGAAGGGAGAGGGCAAGGTGAAACACTGTTTCTAAGAATAAAGAAATGGGATTTACTTTCCATACACTGCAGTAGATGGCATGCGATGCTGTTACATAAATAAAAAGCTTTATGTCATGGTCAGAATGTAAGAAAAATAGCACAACTTAAAGGCATTCTCAATCCCACTATCAGTTTAAGTTAGTCATACTGCTAGTGATGTAGGTATTGGTGTACCTTTTTTACAGCACTTTACTGATACTCAAGGTTTCATAAACCTTAGAAAAGAAATTGTTCTATGTGATAGGCTATCCACCCATAGCTTATGCTCTTCCTTTCATAGGTTTATAGGTGTGTACTAGGCTAATGGCCCTGGAGCCTTTACAAGCCTAGCCCATAGAAGTGCCCTGGCATTGTGCCGCCCGATGTTTCATAGCTTTTCCCATTCTACTGTGGTGTTCACTTTGTCTTCCTTTTTTGTAGGCATCCTTGTTTTATGCTCACTGCTCCCACACCTGTACTGCTACTGGTATTCTTGTTTCAGGATACCACTCACCTTTCTCTGGGCCTGTTTACAGATTACATCATATTACATTTACTTGACACAAAAGGAGACAGTTATTCTGTCCTTTATGAGTACCTGATGTTATACTTTCCACCAGACTTATCTTTTCTTTTGCCCTTTTGGCATCTATCACATGGCTTCTTGAATGCCTCCATGGGTTTTCTCTTTATCATTAATCAGTAGTCTGTTCTATGGATCCACAACATTTTTTCATAAAGAAGAACTTTAGCAGATCCAAAGAGCAGACAACTGGTCCCAGAAATTGGCAGAATCTAACCCCCCCCCCCCCCCATCTGCCTTGTACCTCCTGTGCAGGGTGACCACATTATTTATTTATTTATTTAATTTATTTATTTGTATTTGTTTACTGAAAAAGTCTGACTAGGCTAGAAGCCCATTTTCAGCGGAGGCCCGGGCAGAAAAGCTCCATAAAAAAGATGAGAACAAGTTTATACTACATAGATGCTTGATTGAGAAACATGCAAAAATAAACAATATTAAAACGTAAGTAAAAATAAGGCACTGGCTAGTAATCATGATTTCAAGACAGTTCATATACTGGAGAAACAAAATTGTGGAAATTTACAGAGATGTAAAAATCAACATTAATCATGCATTTTACAAAAAGAGATACAGGGGTCTGATGAAAAGAAGTTGTGAAATAGTGTGGTAGGTATTGTAGGGAGGTAAGGCAAAGAAATGGGCTTGAAGAAAGAAAAGGGATAGATAAGTCATTGGTGAGCTGTTGTAGAGAGTGATTATGACAGAGAGGAAATGAGAGAAAGGTGGGTGAGACAGACAAAGGGGGAAGGAAGAAGAGACTACACTGAAGTGAGTGATAAATAGAAGGGGAAATATTAAAGGGGAGAGGGGAATTTATCTATTAGGCATAGTGCAGGTGCAGATATGGGAGTTAAGAAGGTACTTTTTTTAGTGAGAGCTTTTACATACTTGAGGCAGTCAATGGCACTGATGGCAATGGGTAAGTTCTTCCATAGCTTAGCAATGGACTAAGAATAAAGACATTGGCCTGCTCTTTTCTTGGGTCTTTGTACACTTAGAGTTGTTTGTTTACAGAGCAGAGAGTTCTTGCAGGAATGTAGGGATGTAAAACAGTTTTTAAGGCAGGGCAACTTTCAGGTTTGTATATCATTGTATGTGCTACAGATAGTTTTAGGAAGTCAAGATGATGAGGGGATTCCAGCCAGTTAAGTTTCTTAAGGGCATGACAGCGTTGTGTGTGATATGATGTACCAGTAGCAAATTTGGAGATTTTGTAGTAACAGAATCAGACTTCTGAATACATTTTGGTCTGGAAACAATGTCTAACTCATTCTTTGATTTAGAGTTTGCATCAAAGATAAAATGTTGTGACTGCAATGATGATGATTCTGGTGCAGGAAGATGTCTGTGATTCCTCCTATACTCCACACCTTTAGAATCTACCAAATAGGATCTTGGCTCGGCACAGATGCCTATCTGTCCTAGTCAATCAAAACCTTTTGTCGTCTCGACTTGTACCATCTCTCCTTTCCTCAACAGAAGAAGTAATCTGATCAAACTGTTGTAACTAGATTTCTGGATATTATGCTTCTTAAACAATTGAGCCTTGATGGTTTTATTGTTGTTAGGTTTAGGCTGCAAAATACTTGAAGAAATAGGTAGTGTAGTTCTAGTTTGTCTGGAAAGTAGTCTTTGAGCTGGTGACCCAAGAATATCATCACGGGGTATGTTTCTGAGATTAAGCAAATTTAGGAATACATCGATATTGTCATTCTTTTCAAGTAATTGCTTTGCTCTTTGCACTGCATGTTCCACTTGACCATTGGCTTGAGGATATTCAGAACTACTAGTGACATGTACAAAGTCTTATCTTCTAGCAAATTTCTGAAACAACTGGCTAGTGAATTGTGTACCATTGTCAGAAAAATGTTTGCATGGAATATCATGAACTGAGAAATGATGTTTCAACTTAGTAATAACAGTAGTTGAGGTTAATTCTGATAGCAGATCAATCTCAAACCAATTCAAATAAGAGTTTATCAAAAATAAGTACTGTTGATTGTTCCACTCAGAGATATCAGTTGCTACTGTAGACCAAGGAAGTTCAGAAATTGGACATAGGTGAAGTGGTTCTCTTTGCAAATGTGGGCTAGTACTATTGCATGCTGAACAAGAAGAACAAATTATATCACTGTATTTTGATAATGAAGGCCAAAATACAAATTATCTTGCTCTTCTCTTAGTGGATGTGGATCATCTTGCTCTTCTCTTAGTGGATGTGGATCCTGGGTGACCATGATGCAAAATTTGAATATATTATTGTTGTAAGGAATCAGGAACAACAATTTTAGGGCCTTTGAAAATAATGCCATCTTTCATCAACAATTCATCTCTATAAGGAAAATATGCTTGCATGTCAGGTGATACACTGGATCACTTTGACAGCCATCCAACATTAATATAGTGACTGAGCTTCTGTGAAATTGGATCAGTCTGAGTGTGATTATCCTAACTCATCAAGTCTAGTGGTGGAAAAGGTATGCAGTGACATCACATCAAACTCAAAATTCTCAGCATCAAGCTGTTCTTTTGTATTTCTAGGATATCTGGATAAGGTATCAGCCAGATAGAGAAATTTGCCTTTAGAGAAGACCAATGTGAAATTGGACTTTTGCAATCTGAGCATCATTCTTTGTAATCTTGCTGGAATGGAATGCATAGGCTTCTTTAAAATAGTGACTAAAGGTTGATGATCAGTTTCAATATAAATAGCTCGACCATAAATATAATCATGAAACTTGGAACATGCAAATACTGTAGCCAAAAGCTCTTTCTCAATTTGAGCATAATGCATCTCAGTTTGAGCTAAGGTTCTAAAAGCATAGGCTACTGGTCTGCTCTCTTGAAGTATAACTGCACCTAGGACAAATTTTGAATCATCACAGGAAAGAATAACTGGTTTGTTCACATCATAGTATTTTAATGTAGGTGGGGTGGTAATTTTCTGCTTAAGGTCTTTCAAATGTCTTCTGATTATGCTCCAACCATGACCATGCAACATTTTTGCGTGTTAACTCTCTTAAAGGTGCTGTCAACTCATTGACATCTGGTATACATTTGCCTAAGTAGTTGACCATGCCTAAAAACACTGTAAACCTTGTACATTTTCTGGTGCTCACATTTCTGGAATAGCTGCTTGATTAGTCGGGTTGGGTCTCAAGCCTGTGCTTGTAAACAAATAGCCTAAGTATGTAACTTCTGGAAGTCTGAATTTATACTTCAGAGGATTGAGCTTTAAGTTCACTTCACTTCCTCTTGTCTAGAATTTTCTTGAGGTTTCTGTCATGCTCTGCTTCACCATTGCCTCCAACCAACAGATCATCTACTATTATGACACAAGGATAACCCAAAAACATTTATTCCATTGCACGTTGGAAAACTTTACTTGCAAAATGTATTCCAAATGGCATCCTTAGGTATCTGTATCTGCCAAACAGAGTACCAAAAGTAGTTAGAAAGGAGGATTTGCAATCAAGCAACACTTGCCAAAATGAGCTCTTTGCATCCAAAACAGAAAATACAGTGGCATTTGGTATTAGAGCTGCAACTCTTCATCTCTGCATATTGGATGGTATGGTCTCTTTAGTGTTTTGTTCAAATCTCTTGGGTCAATGCATGTTCTGATTTTATCTAGCCTTTCTTGTGAGCAGCTACCATGGACAACACCAATTCAGTTGGTTCTGTGGCTGGACAAATCACGCCTTGCTGCACCATTTTATCCAAATGAGCCTTAACTTTATCTTGCATAGCTATCAGAACTCTTCTTGCTGGTCTGACTACTGGGGTGACCTCTGGGTCTAACTTCATGGAATATACAACTGGAAGTTTGCCTAATCTGTCATCGAAAATGTGATGCCCATGCCCTGGCCCAGAAACCAAGGAGCCTCAATCCTCACAACTAACACCAGAGAGGGTGTCTCATATAAGAGGAAAGGATAACAAATACACACAGTAAAGTACAATTTCCCTTAAGTGCACAGAGAGATCACAGTCAGTCTGGGGCTGGTTGCTCCCTTGCTACCCAGGTCCACAATAAGACTCCCCATTGGCACAGCTATAGGGTCCAGATCTCAGTCTAGCTGGCAAGCTAACCTCCAGTACCCTCTCTGTCCAACCAGTGCTTTGTGTCCCTGCCCAAGTAGCTGACACACACACACACACACACACACACACACACACACACACACACACACACACACACACACACACACTTTGAGATAAGTATTTATACAACTTCACAGACACTCCTGAGAAAAGCTGACACAGATTCTCCAGCTTTGCCCCTTTACCCAGACTATACGGTAGTAATCTCTGCCACCACCAGCTAATATTTATCAGCTACCCAAAGGCCCTTAAAAGGGTGTCCAATTATTATTGTGCAATATTATTATCCAGTTGGTAGTATAGCCCAGGGCTAAAGCTATAGGAGTGGCTTAGACAGCAAACTCTATAGATATGCAATGTACTCTAGAGATTAACTTATCTTTATATAAACCAGCCACAGTTGAAAAAGGTTTAAAAATTATTTAATAATAAATACTAAAAACACAAGGCAATACTACTACACCATAGTGCTATACAAGAGTTCAGAGATTACACAGAAACTTAAAATAATTCAGTGGTACAGTTCTAACATAACAGAAAACCACTAAGTCTAACTTTCTTCTAATTTCCTAGCTATTACTACAAGAAAATATACTTCTGAAATAACTTACTTAAGACACAGGCAGAGTGCTGATGAGATGGATATCAAGACAAAATGTTTAATAACCTCTGGTTCTCACTGTTTAAATTGAAACTGCAGTTCTGCTAAACATTATATCATTTTTTACACCTTCCTGGTTCCCAGGCCACACAGAAGCTGCATTTTACATTCTTTTACACTTAGAGCAATAAAGGACATTCCATATGTAAATTCTGGTCATTAACTTTAGCCTTAAAACAATAGGCAGGAAGCCTTCATGTAGCCCGTCCGGAGCCGAATTGTAAACTTCAAAGGCAGTCATGAATTAATTTTAATTTCAAAGGACCAACAACAAATGCTTGACTTAGCTTTCCTTACAGCAGATGGCAATGTTACTACAATCTTGAAGTTCAACATTTTACAGTGTTTTCTTTCATTTAAGAAACAAGCCTGCATTTTACATTTATATTTACAAATGCCAGAATTATGTATCAAATTCTATTTGGCTAGGCTGGCAGCCTTCACCCATCTCTACCAGTCTTCACAAAAAACATCAGCATATTCTGAGAAAATGGCTTCTGAAAAATTATAACTCGGAACTGCACTCACATGATAAACTTCTTTAGCAAAATAAAGCAGATTCATTTTTAAACTATCTTTGAGACCCAATAAAGATTGCACTGCTCTTCAGACTACATAGAATAACAAGCTGTAACAGTCCTCAGCCAAATAATATGAAAGTATCACCGAACCTTCGGTTTGAATTTCTTCACCTCCATAAGCAACAAGTCTCACACTGCTGATTATATTGAGTTGTTCATTTGCTCTCACTCTTGCAAATGTGTCAGCTGATATAACATTATACTTTGACCCAGTGTCTGTTTTGAGCCCTATGGTCTTTCCAATAATCTGGACAGTACGAAACACTTCACTTCTTGTTAATAAGGTTACTGCATCAACTCTTTCACCAAATACTGATACACCATCTACATAGAAAGCTGATTGTTTTAGCTCTACTTGATCAACTTGCTTTTTTGTGTGACCTTTCTTTACAACTGTATGAGGCTTACTTGATTTACAAAACTTTTGGAAATGGTTCCATTTTTACACTTGTGACATTGCTGACCAAATGCTAAGCACCTCTCTCTTTTAGACTCATGATTCACACCACAGTTGTGACAGTTATCAAAAAAGCTAGATTTGGGTTTTGCTGATTCATGTTTTTGTTGCACTGAGCTGGCACTGGAGCTTGCACCTTTTTTGGAACTTTCTAGAAAACCTTGTCTCTTCTTTGGAAATCCTGTAGCTGCCACATGCTTAGGGCTGTTCTTGTTTGTCACATGTTGCATACTATCTACGTTTGTGGAGCCAACTGAACCCATACCTCACTCACAAGCATACGTGTATGTTTTTCTGTCACCTTATGGATTTGACAAATCTCTGTTGCTTTGCTCAATGCTAAATCACTGTCATGAAGTAAAATCTTCCTCACAGCAGCACTATTAATACCACATACAAGCCTGTCCTTTATCAGCTCATCTTTTAGATCACCAGACTGACAAATCTTAGCTCTGTTTGTCAAGTCAGTTATATAAGCTGCAAATGTTTCCCTGGTTTCTGATTTCTTGTGTAAAACAAATTCCTCTCTAATGTAACATTCATCTGGGGGGTTGCACATTTCTATAAACTTGCACTTCAAACACTTGGGGGTCTTACCTTGATTCAGCTTGTACAACAATATGGCAGTCTGCACCTTCTCCTTCATACACTGCTGGTGTATAAACAAATGAACGCTCTCTTTCTATAGCCTCAGACCCTGATAGATTTAGCAAAATGAATGCCCTGGTGCATGTATCTCTACCTGCATAAGCTGCTTGTATGAAAATATCATACTCTTGCTCAAATATTCTCCATTTCTCTGCAATATTCCAATCAAACACAAGTGGTAGGGGTTTTTGAAATCCATCTGCCATATTAACACATACCAGTGAAGGGTTTTGCGAATAAGCATGAATATACACCCATACCCATATGCACATGTTCAAAGCCTTTGTGCTCTGAACTTATACTTTCATGGAGCTTATTGGAATTATGCAAATTAGAAACTCATATCCAATAACTGGACTTTGTGAAATAAACTTTTTGGGCTTTTTGATACGTTGCTGGACATTGCAAAATAACTTCTCAGGCTTTTTGATGCTTTCAGAATATTATCGGTAAAGGCAGAAATGCTAAAGTAATATTCAATCACTTGCTATACTTTTGGAATGTTATCAGTAAAGGCAGAAATGTTACAGTCATTTATTATCATTTGTTAAAGTCATCACTTTAAGAAACATTAGAAAACTTTACAATACAACTGAATAACACACAAGCATTGTAATACTCTTGTAATGTTGTCTTTTGCAAGAAAGCACCTCTTATCAGTGTAAGAAATGTGCCAATCAACTGTACAATGCAAATAAATCCAACATCTGTTGCTCAAAGCTCAATAACTTTTGAAGTAGTTGTGCTTTGAGAATAACTGTATACATCACACTGAAATGTCCCCAAAATGGCAGTACCTTACTAAGCAGCCCTTAAAAGTACAAGAAGCACTCTGTAATGGCGGCACTTTGCAAATAGACACACCCAGCACAAGAACCTTTTCAACATAGCTATACTTTGACTGGATTGTGCAAAATAATTGCACTTTGCATGCAATAAACTCTTCAAATACATGCATAGTAATAAGCACACAATGTAAGCACTTGTATACACTCTGAGATACTTTGAATAACTTTAGTTATGCCCTTGATACAATACAAAGTCATAGTTATGCCCAAACACAGCACTTTGCCAAAACACATGCAGTTGTTTTGCTTTATTTGTTTTTTTTGCTCAATGTGCCCTTTCTTTTCTTATTATATTTGTTTTGCTCATTTAAGCCCTTTTCATGCCCAATGTACTTTTTCATGCTCATTTTACTCTAAACATGCCCGACATTGCCTCAAACACACTCATTTTGCTTTAAACATACTAGTTTTTTGCTTTAGTATTAATCATTTCATCAAATACTTTTGTCTTACACATCTTACACATTTTCTTTAGTTAACAAACTTTTTGCTCTTTCTGCTTTCCTGATAATGTGATTTGTGCCCTTGTAATGCCCTTTTATTGTCTTTCACATCAGGTAAATAGTTTGTGTCATTTTTCATTACCTTTGATTCTTTCTGGCTATGTTTGTACTCTTTTCTATCGATTTTACCTTTGGTGCCATCTTTACATCTCTTGGCTCCGAATATTCTTCTCTCTTCCATCCCGTTTCTGACATCATGCCACTTTTATGTTACGACATGAATAAATGAGTCTTCATGGGCTCTGTTCAAGCAGCTTTATTTCATACAAACACATCACTGTTGTTGACTGTTGACTGTAACTTAAGTAACCTATATACAAACTAACAACTGTGATCATGCATTCTCACTCTCTGGGTGCTTCTACAAAATGGCACTAGGGATTGCACGTGTCTGGAATTTATATGTGCACTTACAGCCTTGCATGCTTCATAAAGATATAGCACACATACTTTATACTCTGATCTATAAGCTTATTCTTCTATAACATATGTAGGTTGGTGAAAATCGGGGCACCATATAGGACAGAGGGGAGCACACAGGTATTAGCAGGTGAGGAGTATCAATGAAATTTTTGTGTCTGTAAAATGTTCCTAGTTTGAAATGTGTTTTATTTCTTTTTATGTCATTTTGTATGTGTTGCTCGAATGTAAGTTTATTGTCTATGTTGATGCCTAGTAACTTTGCATATGTCACAGTTTCAATCTCTGTGTTATTTTTGTGAGTAAATTTTAAAATCAAATGTGAATGATTTTGGTCTGAAAGTAGAAGTTTTGTCTTATTAGGGTTGAGGCATAGTCGTGCTACATTGAGCCAAGATTCGATTGAAGTAAAGGTGTTTTGTGTTACTTTTAGCAGGTGTTGGGTGCTATTTGCAGAGGAGATGATGGTGCAATCATCAGCATATTGAATAATGGAGCTTTGAAGGGTGGATGAATGTAGGTTGTTAATGAAGATATTTAACAGCAATGGTCCAAGGACAGATCCTTGTGGCACTCCAGTATTATTAACCAGGTAATCTGACAAACTGTTTTGTCATTTTACACATTGTTATTTATTAGTTAGATAACTAGCAAACAACTGTTGGGGAGATTGTAAACATATCTCATAACAGAAAGTTGCCTTACAAGTTTGATGTGTGATACTGTGTCAAAGGCCTTTAACAGATCAAGTAGAATTACAGAGGTTATTTGGCCAAACTCTGTGGCTTTGTTGACACTATCCACAAAGGAGATAAGGGCAGTGGTTGTGCTGTGTCCTGGTTTAAAACCCTGTTGCATAGGTGAAAGAAGGTTGCTATGGGTGAGGTGGTTTAGTAGTTGTATGTGAATGCATTTTTCTAGGAATTTGGATAGGTTCATAGGTGTGTACTAGGCTGATGGCCGTGGGGCCTTTACAAGCCTAGCCATAGAATTACCCTGACATCATGGCACCTGACCTTAATTCCCAGTGCCTCTGTCGAGTAGAGCCACTGGAGTTATCCCCGGGATGAATTTTCTATTTCTCATCCATTCATCAAGATTTCTCTTGAAGAGGGTCAGCGAGGTTTTCTGCTTGACATGTACGGGAAGTCATAGCAGGGGCAGTCTCTCGGTTATTAACATGTCCCTCCAGTACATTCTGTTGATTGTGGTATTGAGGTTGAGGTCTCTGGAGTGTGTGGTGCGGAGGGATTGGGATTTCTTTAAATGCAGCATTTCTAGCAAAGCTGGGTCAGACATGGCTTTGTAAGTCAAGTAGAGATCACCTCTAAGTAGGCGATATGAGACAGAGAATAGTTGGCGTTTTTTGAGTCTGTCCATATAGGACAAGTGTTGATGGCCTAGGATCCTCTTTGTGAGGTAATTTTGCAGCCTCTCCAGTTGTTGCAGGTGTCTAGTGAGGTACATGACAAATGGGGCATTGTACTTGATGATTGGCCTAATGAGGGAAGAGTAGAGGGGAGAATGACCTCTTTCTTCCTGGATGCAAAACCCTTATCAATGAGATGTGCTACATAGAAGGACTTTCTGACCACAGTGGCAATGTGGTGATCAAAAGAGAGGTTGCTGTCAAATTGTGTTCCCAGATCTCTTATAACACCTTCTGTGTTCAGTGGACTACCATCAATGTGGTAATTCATTGGAACCGTGTTTTTCCCAAAGGGGATGATGACACAATTTTTGGCTTTGAGCTTAAGGCCATGGTTCTGACACCATTCGTTGGTCTAAGTGAGGCCTTTCTGTAGGATGTCAACATCACTTGGGGAGTTAATAATAGCTTCCAACTTGCAATTGTCTGCGAACTTTGTCACCCAGAGTACCTTCTTGTTGTCCTGGACTTCAGAGAAGTAGATACCAAACAGGACAGGACCCAGGACCGAACCCTGTGAGACTCCACTTGTGACTAGTCAGCAGTCTGACTTAGAGTCAGCTACTTTCACATTGTAGGTTCTATTTGTGAGTCAATTTGCAACCCACCTAGTGATATAGGGGTTGATGCCTAGCTTAGTGAGTTTTTCTATGATTCCTGAGTAGTGAATGATATCAAAGGCCTTGGCCAGATCAAGGTAGGCTGTATGAACCACCTTGTCTTCATCCACAGCTCTGGTGACTGACTCAAAGAAGTCGACCAAGTTGAGCAGGCATGATCTACCATTCACAAAAAACAAACTGTGTGGGATCCAGTGTTTGGCGATTCCCTGTATCCTTGTTTATTAGGTCCATGATGATGTGTTCCATAGCTTTGCATATCAGACTCATCAGGCTAATGGGGTGATAGTTCCCAGGGTCTGTAGTTGCTCCTCCTTTGTGGAGAGAGATGACTGTAGTGGTGCACCATTCAGTAGGGACAAAACCTGAGGTGGGGTTGTGACTGAACAGGGCACATAGGTGAGATGCCAGTTCATTCTGTAGTTCATGTAGAATACAGCCAGGGATATTGTCAGGTCCCATAGAAGCTGTATTCCTGGCCTTGGACAGTGCTGTTTTAACCTGTGCAGTAGTAATACAGGGTGCCTGGCAATCTACTGGTATTGTGATTGGTCTTTTGGTGGAGGAGAGGGGTAAAGTTGGCACTGAATCTGTCAGCCAGTATATTGGCAATATCTGTTGACTCAGTTTAGTAGATACCATTATGCAGTAGCTCAGAGCGAATCTGGGTATTGCCATGGAGATTCTTTAGATAACTATAAAAGACCTTGTGGTTGTCTTTACTATCTGCTGCAATTCTGTTTTCATAGCTAGCTTTAGAGGATTTGATGAGGGATCTCAACTTTTTGTTGAGGCTGATAATTGAGTTTTTCCAGTCTTGGGACTTCACCTTATTTTGCATCAGTTTACTCCTTATGTTGTAGAGTTTGTTTATGGCAGGGGACCACCAGATTGACTTCTTTTATTTGGAGGAGAGGGCCTTGGTTCTATTGGTTATGGCGAGATCCATGCATTTGTGTACGTGTTTGTACAGTGCATTGGTGTATGATTAGGCAGTCATGCAATTATTCTCCATTTGCATGGGTGCCATGAAGTTAGCCATCTCTGTTTTTAGGAGCTCAAAGTTAGCTTTGGAGAAGTTTTTCATGGTGATTACCTTTGTGTGGGGGGGTGGGGTGTGGATTTCCAAGGTGAGTAGTCAGATCTAACCAGGGAGGAGCTGACTATTGGTGTAAAGCAATGGCCACCCATGTTAGTAATGACCAGGTCAAGGATGTTGCTACCTCTAATGGGGTAAGAACGAGCTGGTCCAGGGCATTGGAATTAATGAACTGGAGGAAACATTGGGCAACTGTATTGGTACATGAGCAGTTTTCCCAGTTATGGAGGGGTAGTTGAAGTCGCCTAGTATGAGAGTGTTAGGTTGGACCCTAATATTCTCCAGGGTGCTAAGGAACATGGAGTGTGAGTCTTAGGGCATGGTTGGGGTCCTATAGCAGGCTACGACCTGAATCACTGTCTTTCCCAATGTTAGCTGCACCTGAAGTATCTCTGATGCGTTATGTTGGGCTACCAGTCTGGAGGTGTGCACATCCTTTATGAATATGGAAACATCACCACCTTTGGAGCTTCAGTCCAAGTTCTGGGGCTGAAAGGTGTGGAAAGAGTTATAGCCTGGTAGTGTAGTGGTACTTTCTGCTGCCTTGAACCAGGTCTCTGTTACACACAAATGTCGATGTTCTCCATTTTAAAGAGTGCTTTGAGCAAGTGCATTTTGAGATTTAGACTTCTAGCATTGAGCAGCATGACCTCAGATTGCATTTGTTTGTAGCTGTTACAGTGGTAATTTGGTGAGGGGAGAGGATAGATATAGGTTGGTAATTTGTTAGATCATTTGATTTTCCACCTTTGTGGGGTAATGATGGATTTCTTCCAGGTTTAGGGACTTGGAAATTGATTAGGATGCATACAGGATAAGCAATTGCATCTGCAGCAAGTTTTAAGTACTCTAAAGGAAGACTGTCTAAGAAAAGGGAACAAGGTTTTAGTTTGAAAAGAAGTTTGTGTGTTAATGCAGTAGGTACTGGTTGTAATGAAAAAGGATGAAATGGCATACTAGATCATAAGTTCTTGACATGGTATTGTACACTCATATCATCTCCCTGCACTCTCTTTTGTTTCTTACTGTTTCCTACTGAGAAGACATCCAGATCCACCAGTTTCCCATTATTTTCTTTCCTCTCCATCTAGCAGCCTGATGCCTTTCCTCTTGTATGGTCTCCTGACCTAACCAGAGTATTTAAGGTTTGAGTGGACAAGAACCTACTAGATATGTACTACTTTGTAGCTTATGAAGTCTACATCTGTGAGATTCACTTTAGTATTTTGTTGCCACTACACTCACAAGCCACTCCTGATGGTCTAGTCCAGTTGTAAGAAATAGCCCAAATCCCTTTCCTGCTGTGTCACCAACAGTTTCACTCTCCTAGCTGATGGTTTGTGAAATTATGTGTTGTCAACACTTGAAGCATGCTACATGTTCAAATGAATTTCTAAAGTTATTTGTGTCTCAGTCAGTGGTGGCTGGTGACTTCAAATTAAAGGAGGGCTGCAGGAGACAGCTGAATGGGTGGGGCCAATGGGAAGGGGTGTGTCCAACTAGAAAGGGGTGGAGCTATGTTCAAAACCACAACAACTGGAACTTTAATTAAATACGCTGCCCTGGGTGCCAAACAGTCATTACGAGAGTCCAATCAAGACAAAATGAAGTGTAGAAGAAAAAAATATTTCAATGGATTGGCTACATGACAACTTAATATCCAGATGGAAACAGGTTGTGAGGCATGAAAAAATAAATTACTTTTTAAATACATTACTGGAATGCCAGTAAAAATCAAGTATAAAAAAACAAGCAGCACTCAACTCAAGCCACTACTCATTGCACTGCAGTTCTAATTATAATTTATATTCAGCTTTATAAAATTACTAAGTAACATGCTGAAAGTAGCAATCTCTGTGATATCCCCACTTGTAAAAATGTTTCTTATCCAAAAGACCTGCTACCTGACAGAACTATCTACTTGTTTCATGGGGAAGACATGATCAAAGTAAAAAATGAACAGCAAACAAGAAACAAGCTCAAGATAAATTGCTTAACGGATTCCTGCACAAGTTATGGACCACACATGATAGGTTGGCATTCTGTTTAGTTTACTGGTAAAGCCTGCAAAGATGACTGCAAGTCTCCAACAAAAGATGACTGCAATTCTCCAACAAATGTAATGAGCTTCTGAAAATACTGCAACCCTGTCCTTTTATTATGAATACTGCATTATGCATTTCAATGCACAAGGCTCATACATTATCTAGTTATGTAAATATTCTCTGCATGGCAACAATGAAAAGGCTTTCAGTGCTGGTAATTCTTTAACAGTATGCTTATTAAAGCTTACTTGCATATTACAATCTCTGACAAGCTTACCTGATGGTCATTAAATCATTGCTACTTAAACAGAGCAACAGGGCACTGTGACAGCATGCATTTCCTGAATAATAAGAAGCATAAATCAACAGTATAAAAATATGACAGAAAACCAGAACATTCTGCAAAATCAAGGACAGATGAAAAGCCACAGTCATACTTGTGGTCTACCTTGGATGGGGGAATGCTCTGCACACTTACACTGCATAACTGCTCCTTGCCTTCCTTGGACACATCCAGAGCCACTACAATGGGAAGTGGGGTGCAACAAGTATGTCACAATTTGAAATGTCTCTGGCTGACGGTGATGGCTCTGACACTCATACCTCTTAAATTCAAAGCAAGAAATCTATACAAAGCCATACATAGAACTAGAAGTGGGACACAGGCTGAAAAATAAGGACAATTTTTAAATATTGCTCTTATTAACTTAGATAATAGAACAGTAGTAGGTCTTGCATTAGTACGAATTTTCTGAAGGGTATGAAATCTGAAACTCAAATATCTGCCATTATTTTCTAACTTCAATCTTTAATGACTTGCCACTAATTTGCCAGAAAACCACAATTTTATGAAAAAAAGATGAAAAATGTGATGCAAAAATATAAAGTTGCCACACAATACAGCTGAGAACCTGTCAAAAAAGGGACAACGTTTTATTATTAACACTGTTAACTTGAGCAGCTAACAAAATAAGAGCATCTACATGCATTTCTGAAATAAAAGTAATCTATAACTCTGATCATTACAGTTATATATAATTGTAAACCCTCCACGTTTTCTTCCAAAATTGCCATTTTGAGGAGGGATTATTAGAGGAGAGCAACACTTTGAGCCAAAATTGGGGACAATTGAGAGGTTTGGATATTCCTAATTCTACAAAGCGATTTGCACGCACCTCTCAACCTCTTAATGCAGGAAATCTGGACAAGGCCAAATATATTGGGGGAACATACAAACACTACTAAAAATTGCTCTTGTATACACTTAAGACAGTTGATAGAATAACAGGTCTTGCATTAGCAAGCATTTTTCTGAAGGTTATGACATCTGAATCTCAGTGTCTGTCATTTAGTGACTTCATTCCTAAATGATTTGCTAGAAAACCACAAATTTTATGAGGAACAAGCCAAAAATAAGAAGCAAATATCTATTCATTCTGCAAAAATATGAACAGCTGAGAGGTATAGTTCAACCGGGGCTACCTGAGTTTGCTACCCTCCCCCCCTCACAAAATCATGGTTGAATGGAACCTCCCCCCCTGCAGCCATTCCAATGTCCCATTCCTTGGTTATTTCACCACATTTACCATAAATACTGTAATGTGCATACTCCTTTACTTCTGCAATGATTTAGATTTCATTTGAAAGTTTTATTTTGCATTTTACACCACAAACACTAATGGATATCTGCTAAACAAAGCAATGCAGTCTCACAGTGAAAATAGACTTAGCATTAAAACTTCTCTGCCCTTGAAACTCACATGCATTGAAACAGCATTGAAACCCACATTCAAAGAAAATACATTTTGCCAGTGGCAGATAAAGATTAACTTTGGGCTGTTTTCAAATCATAGGCCCATTGCACATGAAACATACACGTGCTCTTTGATACACCTTCCTGACTGTATTACATTATGTTCCTTGTACAATACAGTGCAGTTGTTAAAAGGCATTTTAAATTTATTGTTTTGAACATTTTTCCAGTAAACAATGAAACAAAATGCATGGACTAATGACAAAACTGCCCAATTCAGAAGATTTCCATCATAAAAAGTCTACTCAACCTTCTATAGTCCACCAGTATCAGTAAATATGCACAATCTCTGAAGTAGTAAAATCCACATTAAAGAAATCTGTAACTAATAAAGATATTGCTGCTAGCAAACAACTTTATATGTCAATGTTTCATCTACAAATAAAGTGCCTGTTGCCCTTGAAGAATAAATCGCCAATGTTGCATGCATTAAAAAAATGATAAGCTAGTAATACCGCAATAGGGAATGGATGGCAAACTGATAACAGGTTCATAGTTACTAGGTATCTTTGCCAAAAAAGACTGTAGCATCCACCCTCTTTACAACACAGTACAGTATCAGCAATGCATCTACCTACTGTAGGAGTAGAACCCACAGCCTTCTGCATCAAATGCAAGTACACTACCTGTGGTGCTATTATCGATGCAAATAGACTTAGCATAAGCAGCACTAAACTTTTGTTCCCCTGCAGCTCTCATCTCCTTGTAAAATCTACTCGACACTCAGCTGTATCTCTGAACTTTGCAGCACAAGAAATCTGGAAAAAGCCAACATTTACTGGGGGGGAGGCCAAAAACCAGGGACACATTTTAAACATTGCTTATATAATGTTGGACAGTGGGGGGGAGGCAAAAACCAGGGACACATTTTAAACATTGTTTGTATAATGTTGGAAAGTGACTAGAATAGAATGCTGTGTAACCACCATACATTTCACTGCCACGTCTTGAACCCAGGGGACCCTGTGTAAAACAGTCAGAGAAACATACCGCTATGCCAAATCAGCTGAAACAGAGGAAGACAAACTTAAATGGCTACCATTTAGTGAATTCAGTTCTCACCATAGCTGTCAACCTCTTAGCAAAAAACACCTGAAAAAAGCCAATAATGTGGGGATACAGCTTCCAAACATATTCAGTGAATTCAGTTCTCACCATAGCTCTCAACCTCTTAGCAAAAAACATGTGGACAAAGCCAGTAATGGGGGGAATACAGCCCCCAAACATTCAGTGAATTCAGTTCTCACCATAGCTCTCAACCTTAGCGCGAAATACCTGGACGAGGCCAATAATGGGGGAATACAGTCCCAAAAATATGGGCAAATTTCAAATATCCATGTTATAAACTTAGACAATTGCTAGAATAAAAGGTTGTTTTACCATGTACTTTCTGAAGAATATGGAGTCTGAAATTCAAATGCCTGTTATTTTTAAACATTTGTTAACCAGGAAACTAGTCTGACTTGGAACAAAACAAAGCCAATTTTCAGCAGAGCAAGGAGAAACACTCCAGAAACATCTTTGTAAGGGATGGGAGGAAATGCAGACTCCACACAGATGGCACCCCAGTCAAGAATCAAACTAGAGAACCTGTAGCTGTCAGGCAACAATGCTACCAGTGCACCACTGCACTACAAACCTTTGCAAGAAAAACTGAAGATACAGAAACCACAGATTTTATGAGGAACAGAACAAATATGAGGCAAAAATCTGCAATTTTTTTACAAATAGTGGTGGGTAGGGAATTCAGGTCCTTGCCATCCTACATCAAAGGTACAGGGTTCAAGCCTGAGTATCTCTACCCACCACTATGTGCTAACAGGGGCATTTCACACACACACACACACACACACACACACACACACACACACACACACACACACACACACTTCCTGATTGAAGCAGCAAAACTCCATTGTCCGGAATGTGCTTGACTGACTTCAATGCTTCCCTGCAAGCCACACACAAGGTCCAATGCTTCAAACTCAACTTACCTCTCTCCTGATTGGTCCTGTCTGTGGATCAAGCAGTCTGGATCTCCTCTGTTCTGTGCGGTTGTCTACCGCACAGATTCCTGGGCATCTGTGGGGCAGTCTGAGTGTGTCTGCGCATGCGTGGAAGTTCCGGTACTAGTAAAATTATTTATTTTTTTTAATTTTATGTTTCACAATTTATTTTTATTTCTTTTGTTTCTAGGTGGGAGGGCTGCAGTCCTGCAGTCCAATAGCACGAGCTGCCCCTGGTCTCAGTACATCAGATGGCACCTTACTGGTTTACCACAGGTTCTCTGTAATAGTGTGTCATAGGCTATGTGACTCAGAGAAAAATAAACAGATCATTTTTTAGGTTATCTTTTAAATATATTTGTAGCATTATAATGACTGAATGACAGATGGAGATTAATCCAGAAACAAGCAAGTGTGCTGAAGGTAATAAGGGACAGCTACAATTTAGGGGTATTTGAATCCCATTGCCCTAGTGTACAGCAGACTTGTGACCTTAGGACCTAAGCAGGGTCTGGAGGGGCTCTGTCTCAAGCTATTTAGACCAAAAGGAGGATGGAAAGCAATTCAAAGGGTATCCCTGTGATGGAAGTGACCTTACTCTTTTTATGAGAAGTCAACTAGATTTATTCCAGGTTGGATAGAAGATGCATGGAAAGACAGTGGAACACAGATAATCCTTTAACATCTTTAAGATCTGAACTTATCTTTAGGTGAAAATAAGTTGACTCAACACTTATGTCACCGCTTTTCAAACCTATTGTTCTAGGTTTCAATCAAGCTAAAAATTAGAACAGCTAGCACACATCAGGTTGGACTTGTATAAAAACAGAATTTATTACACTAAATAAATATTATAAATAAAAATAGGCAGCTTAATGATTGAGTAGGCATTATGTATTATAGTCATATATATTCCCCCAGGCAACAATATTCTCATTCTTGAAGACATCCTTGCTTGGACTACCGATAACATAAAAAAATGAAACAATAATCCTAGGCGATGTAAATATTAATTGGTTAGACATGTCCAGTAAAAATCATTCCTTAGACATCAACCTTCACATTTATACCCAGCTTATTTCTGATACCACCAGACCTGACATTAAGAATAGGAAAGGTTCAGTCTTGGATTTGATCATGGTTTCTAACCCTGATAACATTTCCACTCCAGGTACTCTTGCAGACAGTATAAGTGAACACCCACCAGCATTCATAATACGTAAGCCCACCAGTCTATCTAACAAACACCAGTATAGATACACCCGGAACTTATCTCAGTTCTCTCCAAATACTTTTAATGATACTTTGCAAAATACTAACTAGAATCCACTAAAGTCTCTCCCTCTTATTGAAGCTGTAGAATTTTTCAATGCTACATTTCTGACTATTCTAAATAATCTTGCTCCTCTCCGGCTAAAAAGAGTCAAAACAAAACATGTCAACTGACTCACTAAGTCAACAAAACAAATTATGTCCTCTAGGGATAGAGCCTGGAAAGCCTGGCGAAAAAATAAAACTCCTGCCACCCTCATGCATTATAAATAACTTCGCAATCAGGCCAAACGATCAGTTCTCAAAAACAAAAAAGATTTCTTCCAAAGCCTCCAAAACCAACATAATCATAACCCCAAGAAATTTTGGGGAGGAATCAACTCCTTACCCCATCCTGGGACCATCCATAATCCATGCCTTGATCCAGAAAAAACACCCAATGAGTTAGCCTCTCTCTTTAATTCATATTTCATCAACACTATTGCTAAGCTTACTACCACCTTCCCACTCATCAACACTGACCAGCCAAACACCACTACACTACATACCACAACTACATTACCCACATTCTCACTGTCCCCCATACCTACCTCTACCATACAAAAGCTCCTTCACAAACTAAAACCATGCACTAATGCCCCAGATGACCTACCAGCAGAATTCTTACAACTATCAGCCTTCTCTATTGCATACCCCAAACCTTAACAGGTCCATTCAGGAATCCTGTATACCTGATATCTGGAAAAAGGCATATGTTCTCCCACTTCAGAAAGGCGGCAATAACTCTGACATTCCTAACATCAGACCCATTGCCATTCTCTCTCCCATCTCAAAAATACTAGAGAAGTGCATTCACACTCAACTCCTTAGCCACATGACTAAAAAACACCTCCTTTCCTCCACTCAACATGGCTTTAGGCCAGGACATAGCTCTAACATTGCCCTCATTTCCTTCCTGGACACAGTTAATAGAGCCAGGGATGGTGGATTCATAGTCTTGGCACTCTTCCTTGATCTAGCAAAGGCATTCGACAGTTTCCCACTCCCTTCTGCTTACTAAATTCTAAAATCTTAGCACCTCTCCCTCCACCCTTCAGTGGTTTTCCAGCTATTTCAGTAATAGTCATCAAGTTACCATATGGCAGCGCTGCTCCTCTCCTTTCACCAACACTAATACAGAAGTACCCCAGGGTTCCATACTGGGTCCTTTTTTATCTAGTATATTCATCAATGACTTTCATACAACTATTACCCACAGTACTGTAATCCAATACACAGATGATTCTACCATTATCTGCTCTTCTAAATCTGCCTCTACACTACAGCAACTTACCCAAAAGGCATTCACCTCAACTGAATCCTGGATGTCACAGAACCATCTTGCCCTTAACCCCAATAAAACTAAACTCTTAATATTTACCCAAAAAAAATCTAGCCCTATTGACAATTCTGAATTTTCAGTTCATTCCCAAAACAATATTGTTATTAAAGTTGTTCCCAGTACCAAACTGCTCGGTGTCATCACTGACGATAATTTAACTTTTGACCTTTATATCCATTACATTAAAAAAAACATCAAAAGCTAGGTGCCCTCTATAGGCACAAGTACTTTCTCAGCTTCTCTGCAAAAAAAAGGTCTTGCCTCCTCATTCCCACTTCCTACCCTCCTATATGGCATCCCCATCCTGACCAATATTCAGTCCTCCCTGAAAACTAAACTCAGTTCATCCTACAACAAAGTTGCCAAATTTGCTACAAATGCTAAATTCTCCTGTCAACACTGTTCCACACTACAACTTAATTGGCTTGAATTCCCCCCCCATTACCTCACATACCTACAACTAACTACTGCCCATAAACTTATTTACTTCCCAGCAACCTGCCCAGCCCTCACTGACATCTTGACCATCTACCATCCTAATCGACACCTAAGGTCAGAAAACAAAATGCTATTAAACACTGATAAACCTAAGGTCTCAGCTGGTCAAATGCTGTATTTTTTTACTGTCTCCAAGCTTTGGAATAATCTCCCTCCTTCAATAAGAACTATCAGTAACTCCACTGCTTTTAGAAAATCCCTTAAACTTCACCACTCATCACATTGGATATGCACCTGCACCCCTAATCACAACCCCATTACCTGACTCCCTCCCTAAATCCTACTCATCCTATCTCTACACCTAGGCTTTTTTCCCCTTCTCTCTATCACATCAACTCCTTCTGCTGACACTTGGCCAATGCCATCCCTACTCTAAGCCTTCTGCCTCCTTCTTTTTCCCTTTAATACAATCTCCTCTCTCAGCTAATAATCTTACATACCATCTAAAGCTTCTATTTCTATACTTCTACCATGATTTTAACAATTTTTACTGATATTACCAAATTATATAATGTTATTACCATACTACTGTATGTAGTTCTTACCATATTATTGGATGCTGTTATTTACTTATCTAATGTACTGCCTCTACCTAATATATTCTGTATTATATGTTCATTTTTATGTAATTACATGTGGAGCTTTTCTCCCCGGGCCTCCAATGAAAATGGGCTCTTTTCTGGCCCAGTGGACTTTCCAAGGAAACAAACGCAATAAATAAATAAATTAATTAATTTAAAAAGTTCTGTATAGCTGTAATAAGTCAGAAAATACAAATCACTTAAATCATTGTGCTGGCTGACAAGCAGACTTGTAAAACAGCAGTTATATATACAACATATAGAGTTCATGTATGTGTCCACAAGTATTTGTTAGTAGACTCTCCTTAATTAAGGGTCTTTTGGTCATGGATTACACCTGAAAAATAGTTTTGAATTCTGTGCGCTCTCCCTCTCTCTCTCTCTCTCTCTGGGGAAATCCAGAAAACTGAAGATAATTTATTGTATGTCAGTGATGGCTCTACTGTAGGCAAAAATACAATATAATTGTAGGTTATACTTAACTGAATAACTTTTAGGCAAACATTTCTCTTTCTCACAAAAACTTGACCTGCTTTACTGGATATCCCAGGCCCTGAAGTAAGCAAAATGCAATCTCACAACTTTACTTTCTTTTGTCTGAGTTTTTTCATATAGCAGTCATCAATCAAAGTTCTTACAGAGTCTGCAGAAGCTCTTAGTATAGCAGCTCAGACGTCCGAGCTATGACTTCTCAAGTATCAGAAAAGAAAGCTGAAATAATAAAATTGCATATCTAACTTGCAGAGTAACTGAAAACTGTATATCTGATTGACTGATTAAGTTTCCCTGCAGCATCTCTGTCTTTCTGTATCTTGCCAACAGGAGGGAAGACTTTAAAATGCCTTTTTAGTGTTTCTGCCATGGAATGACTCCACAGATCGGTACATAATTATTTTCTAGTGTCACCCTTTGAACCAGCTTGCTTCTCTCTCCCCATTTCATAGTTCAGTAGAAGATTAAATTGTTTTATTATTCTCTTGTTGCTGGAATTATGAAGAGGGCTACACAGATATTGTGATACCTCCTTAAGAACTGTTTCTTTTTTGCTAGCTTCACTGCCAGTTTAGAAAGAAACACATTGTACAATTATGCTGTACTGTGAAAAAAATAGCAAGAAAGAAGGAAACAAGTTACCTAAACTGTGAATGTATTTATGCTTATACTGCAGATAAACTTGTTTGCTATATCTGTCTGTCAACAGGTATATTTTCAAGTGACAAAGCTGACTCCAGTGACTACTTTGTCACAAACCACCTAACATGGTGCACTGGTGGGAGATGTGAATTAAAAGCTGCCTGCTTCATTGATATATATCCCAACTAGAAGCATTCTGCAGAGCATCAAATTAAAGAAGAAAGGTGTGCTGTGTTAATTATTCTGATTGTAGATGGCACCATTTAAGAGGCCAATTATTGTACATAATGTGGATTATAAATACTCCTAGAAAAAAAATGGAGGCAAGTGAGATATTAAGAAAATATCCAGCTCTCCCTTGTGAGAGGTGTACAGCTTACCAGCCAAGCAGTCTGGATTGTGCAGAATGCTTTACATTGCAGATAGCCAAGAATCACTTTCTGCTGTTCTGCATAGAGCAGTCGTGGCTCTACTTTTCAGTTCTTCATTGCCTCATATACTGCAAATACAGCCAATAGGCATTGCAGTATATCAGCCAATGATAATGTCTCCAAACCAAAGACAGCCAGTGAGGACATACAGAACTCAGACAGTCATATGCCAATACAGTTTTTGCATCACTGCAATACCTTTAAAAAAGGATATTGCAGTACAAGATATTCACTTGTTATACAACCCAGGACTGGAGTTAGAAAAGTTATTTTGCAATCATGGGCCAGAGATAGAAGAGGATGTTGAGCCAAAGTGACCACTGACCACCTGGACCATGGACATGCTACTGACTGTGCCATCCATGCAGAATAATACTACCACTGACCTGACCTAACATTAACAAACAAGTTGTATTCCCATATCAAAATGTCTGTGATTTGTTACACAGTGCAAAAGGAGCAGTTGTGGTGGTATTGTACTACTGCTGGGCTGACCTTTTGTTGGATTATCATGGTTGTGGTAGTGGAGTTGATGTAGTTTATTTATTTATTTTTTATCTGAACAGCATGCCTGCTTTCTGTACAGCATTTGATGAGGTCATGGTGAAGTTGAAGCTGTTTTCTTCAATTGTGCAAAGGTAATTGGCTCATTTTTTACATTGACTGAGTCTGAGAGCTGTCATTTACACATAAAGTGACAAATGTACGGAAAAATGTAAATATATTATCAAAGAGACAGTGTAAAGTCTGTTGTGTTTAATGAATTGTATAGCAAAATTGTACCATACAAGGTCACTTATTTTTCTCTAAGAAAAAGGGAGATTTAAGATGTGTGTTCTCCTTTCTCTAAATTATCGTTGGCACTAATATGTTGGTCAGATAGTGTGGTTATCTGTGTACAAGACATTATCAAAAATCACAGGTAATGACTGACAAGGATATTTTCTATAAGTTATTGTCAGAATTTGAAAGACTGGGACTTGAAATCATATTTCAGCACGCAAGTGGGTTTAACACAGACAAATGCCTGGTACCACAGCCATAGCCTAATACTCAGTGCCAAAAAACGCATTATAATGCCTTTTGGGAAACTGTCAATGCAATTTAATTACTCCATCGGTAAAACAACCTTAAGAGTTGACCCAGTGGCAAGGGATCTAGGAACATATGTAAACAGCAATCTGGCCTTTGACCAACTTGTAGCTAATATAATATGAAATCACTCTATGTTGCCCGACTTATAGGTAAGGATATGTTATCCAAGTCCAAGGAAATTATAATATTACTCTGTTTGGCCGTTATCAGACCTATCATAGATTACAATGTCTCCTTTGGCATGTATGTAACCAGACACTTGCAAAAGTTGGAATGCCCACAAACGTTTCTTACCAGGAAAATTCAGGGCATGAATACCCTATTCTAAATCGACTGATTAAAGGCTCTGTCTCTGTATTCAGTCTCCTACAGGCTGCTAAGAGGGAATCTTTGCCTGGCTTACAGTGCTTCTTCAGACCAAGCCTTAATGCTTCTGTTGCACATGGGCAAAACAAACAGCATCAGAAACAGTAAAGATAGGGATCTGAACTTTGCTTGTGACATAAACAGAATGTGCTGGAGAGACAGATATTTGTCCCAAAAGATCTCTGCACTATGGAATAGGCTCACTATGCAAGCCAAACAGAGTTTGTCCCTGACCCTATTCAAACAAAACCTTTGTAATTGTATGGGAAATCTTACATTTATCCCCAGTTTGGCCCCTATGTCCCTTATGCACAAAGGCCATCAACAAGTAAAACATTATCTTAACACACCCTTACAAATCCTTAGCTACCTGCATACTAACATACCCCTCCCATATATTATTTGGGATCCAAAAGGTTTGGAGTGTGCAGCTAGGCTTGTAATGGTCTTAGTGGTCAATAGCCTAGTAACAAACTATTAACCTATGAACCTATGCTTATGTTGGAAATAGATGCATAACCATTTGTAACACTATGTTCTATAACAATAAGTAGCTGTAAATTAAAAATTATGCTGTGATATAATTCGTATAGACTTAACTTCAGCTTTTGATAGAGCCAAACACAACACACTGATTAAAAATTAAAATAACTAGGTATAGATGTAATCTCGGTAAGATAGATAACTTTATGGCTTACAAATAGGACATGATAAGTATCATACAGCAATTTGATGTGCTGCTGCTGATGCCGTGCCTGCAGGATAATACTACCTAAGACCTGACCCGAAATTAACAAATGAGCTATATTCCCATATCACAAGGTCTATAAGTTGTTACACAGTGCAATTGGGGTAGTCATGGTGATAGTGCTGCTGGGCTAATGAAATTCTAGGTCACAGTCAAGGAGTCCCACAGGGGTCTGAAATAGGCCCATACTTGTTTAGATCAGATTTTTTAGATTGATCTTTTTCATCTGAGGTGTTCTACAGTCTGTAAGCAGATGACTTGAAAATGGGTAGAATGATTATATCTGTAACAGATAGGGCATTTCTGTAAAAGAACTTGACTAAATTGACTATTTGCACATAGGAGAATAATATGATGATAAATGTGTCAAAAGCTAAGCATATGAGATCTTGGAGACATAAATTGAAAGAAGAGTATTTAATACAGCAAACTGTGATTGAAACTGTAGATTAAGGACCTGGGTATATGGTTAGACTTATCTTTTGAGTTTTTTTCTGATCATATCAACCAATTGCTTAATGGTAGTTATTAAACTATAGGCTGTATAAAAAGAATAATATGGAAAACTTATAAGAAAACAAGTATGAGTAAACTAGAAAAATACCAAGACCATCCATTGATGTGAATTATTATGAAAGACTAAAATATCTGAACTCGTGCAGTGTCTCATACAGACATATAAGAGGGGCCCTTATTCAGGTACAAAAGGTGTTTAAGAACAACTACTTCTGGAAATGTTTGGGGATATCAAGGTGGTAAGGAACATCAGACAACCCTTGTAGAAGATTACATAGGAATGAGGGGTATACTAATTGGCTCTCTGAGAGACTAGCTGATGCATGGAATACAGTACCAACGTTTCTTACAGCAAGCACTAATTTAGATATTTTTAGGAACAACCTGGACACACATTAAGAGACTAACTGTTTTGGTATATTGGCAGGCTAGAAGGGAATTATTGCCCAAGCCTAAAATATTTGTATGTATGTAGATATTTAGGGTTTGTATGTGACATATTTATTTATTGTTTTGTTTATTGGAATTTGATTACTGGGAAAGCCCAACTGGGTGGTCGGGTAGGTGTGTTCTCCAGGCCAGTCATTTTGTGTAAGTGAACAGTTTACAGATTTAGCTGGTGAAGGACAGGATTTGGAGGGGCTGGAAGAGCTGTTTCTAAACAGCAGGTTATTATTTATTTATTTATTATAATCGAATTTGAATAACACCATTTAGCTATTTTTATTGAGTAGAAGTATTCTTGTTAGGGAATGGTTTCTGCAGATATGAGTGCAAATTGTCTGTTTTTTGTACTAAAACAGAAATGCTTTTCCATAAGTTACTGCTGATTATTATTCAGCTAATGTATACTCATGCAAAACTATCTGTTGTTTGAGTTAGAGGCAGTTTCTTTTCATAAATTCATAGACTGTTACTAGGCTAATGACCCAAGAGGTCTTTCTAAGCCTAGCCAGGTTTTCCCAAAAGAAAAATGGTGTCCTGCATCCAAATAGGACATTGAAGACAAGGCATTTATAAACTACCACTGTCCATAAGAAACATGGGTGCCAGGCCTGGTGTAAACTTCCTATTCCTCATCCACTTATCTAGGTTGTGTTTAAACTGGCTAATAGACAAACAACGTCACATGTATGGAAAACCTGTTCCATAGAAGTGGCAGTCTCTGGGAAACATATTTGTCTCGCCAGCATGTTTTGTTTAAGTCACAGACAAAATTCAGGTCCCTAGACCTTGCATTTCTAGAAATTTTTGACTTACAAATATGTAGGAGATTTATAAGCATGGGGTTTGCAGATGACTTGTAAGCCAGACATAGATCACCCCTCAGCAATCTATAGGAGACTGAGTAGACAGAAAGGGTTTTAAGGCACTCTGCATAAGGCAGGTTTTTTTACGCTTTATATTCTTTTTGTAAGGAATCTTTGAGTCACTCTAGTTGCTGCATATTCCTGGTCAAGTACATACCAAAGGGAGCATTGTACTCTATGACTGGCCTGATGAAGGTGGAGTACAAGGGATAATGACCTCTTTGGACCTAGATGCCATACCTTACTTATAAGTTGCACAACATAAAGGGATTTTCTCCCACTGTGGCCATATGGTGATGGAAGGTAAGGCTACTGTCTATGTGTGCACCCAGATCCCTGAATACTCGGTTGACTCTTAGGGGTATATTATCAAGATGGTAATTCACCGGTATAGTTAGTCAGCCATAGACTTTCAACATGTTGCTTCCATTTCAGAGAAATAGATGCCAGAAAAGGAGTGGGCACAATACATAACCCTGTGGGACTCTGCTGGTGACTGGCCTCTTGTGGAGGTGGCCTCAGCTATTTTGACCTCCTTGGTCCTATCAGTGAGCCAGCTGGCTATCCATCAGGTGATAAAAGGGTTTCTACCTAAATTAGTGAGATTGCCTATAATGCCTGGGTGGGGTATTGTATCAAAAGGCTTAGTGAGGTCAAGGTAAGCTGTGTGCACAGTGTTATCTTCTTCCAGTGCTTTGGTGACCTACTCAAAAAAATCCACCAGATTTAATAGGCATGAACTTTCTTTAACAAAGCCAAACAGTGATGGGTCAAGCATTTTCAGGTTACCCATGTCCTCATTTATCATGTTTATGATGATTCTTTCCATGGCCTTACATATGAGGCTAGTAAGACTTATGGGCCTGTAGTTACCCAAATCAGTGGTTGGACCTCCTTTTTACAGGCTAATGACTGTAGCCCCCTTCCATTCCTTGGGCACAAAACCTAACTGAAAGCTCCAGTTGAAAAGTGATTCAAGTGGATCAGAGAAGTCATGTTTCATGTTATTTATTAAACATCTGAGGATGTTATTAGGAAAGTGCATTAATAACCTGTTCTCTAGTAATGGTTAAGAATGTTATGTTATGTGGTATTTCCTTTGGACTATCGGGAGGGGAGGGGGATTTGAGCTGAACCAATCAGCCAAAAGGTTGGCAATGTCCTCTGGTTCAGTGTGAGTGATGCCATTTACAATAAGTTCTGCGCATTGTTTTGTATTTCCTCTGAGGTTACGGACATAGCTGTAGAAAGCTTTGTGGTTGTCCTTTGCAAGAGAAGCTATTTTTTTTTTCAAATTTAGCCTTTGAAGTATTAATTAACCCTCTTGGATGACTATTTAGATTGGTCATGGAGCTTTTAGTATGTATAGATTTGTTCCTCCTACTCTTGGCTAAGATTTTTTTTTTGTATAACTAATTGCTAGTGTGATTCCACCAGGCTGACTTGTCTTTGAAGTTTGTCTTATTTTTAATATGAGGGGGTACAGCTTGGTTTATGCAACTGTCAATATGGCTGTACAGAGACTTTGTAAATAGCTCATTGTATTCTATGGTTTCTACTAGGTTTGGGGAGGGTTGGAATTTAGCCAAGGTGTTGCTTAGTAGAGAGACGTAAGAGTAGAAATAGTTCCTAAAGGTTTTTGGTTTTGCTGGATCCCTGGATATAATTTTATTCAAGTAATACTGAATTATGGTCAGATCTTATTAGCAAAGATAATAGATTGGGTGAGAAATACTGGCCTGCCCATGCTCATGAGTACAAGGTCAAGGTTGTTCACACCCCTGGTAGGAGAATGGACCAACTGCTCCAGGATGCTGGTATTAACAAAGTTTAGGAATAACTGGGCTTGTGCATTAGAAGTGGTGTAGGGTTCCCAGTCTATAGAAGGGTAGTGGAGACTTCCCATGAATATCATATTGTGTAGAAGGGTGAGGGACTCTAGTACATCAAGATAGGTAGTACGGGTTTCCTGTGATATGGAGGGGGACCTACATGTTGCAAGGATATGGTACGGCACCCTGTTTATGGTGAGTTGCACATGTATGAGTTCCAATGGGTCATATACTTTAACCAGTTTAGATGTGAGATTAGTCTTAATATAGACTGACACTCCTCCACCTTAAGTTTCCTCCTATGCAGTAGGTTGTCTAAAGGTGTGAAAGGCATTATAAGTCTGCTTTGCTGGGGTATTCTCAGTGGCTTTAAACCATGTTGCCATTACTACACAGATGTCTACACTCTCTAAGGAGAGGAAGGCTTGCAGGGATTGGAGTTTCTTGTTAAGACTTCTGCATTGAGCAGTACCACCTACAGATATTCCTTCATAGGATCAGTTAACTCGGTAGGTATGTCCATTTGATATTGCCTAAAAGAGGTACTACGAGGGTTGAAAAGATCTTTGGCAATATCCAAAAACCTGGAGTGGATAAGTGCAGACCACCCCTGGAAAAGCAGCATGGTCTGTCACCCATGTCCTGCCAGGCTTTCAAATATTGTACTCCTCTGGATTGACACCAGGAGCTAAACCAATTGTTAAAATCAATCATTTTCCATCGGTAATGTGGCATCATCTTTGGAAAAGGTAGTATGCTGCTCAGAGCTAGACTCATACCTGCCTAAGACACATAATCAGTGAGCTTGATCATGTCTCACTTCATATAGTCAAGGGAGGTGTGTTCAGGTCATTAACACTCACATGGACTATAACAGAGTAATACTGGTACCTGTGGTTCAATGATCTGAGTGTCTGTGTGACTTGATGGATACTAGCCCTGGAAAGGCAGATAACAGTGACTCTCTCCTTACTCATTCTGGTGAAGGGATGTTGGTGTGCTTCACTCTAAAATTATGAATGAACAGGAAATCTGGCTGTGTGCCAGTTTACCTTAAGGGCCTAGCAGTAGAGTACTGGCTACAATGTTACTATGTATAGCTGTGGGTGGTGTTTTAACAGTGTTTATGTGATGGCTGAGGCCCCTTTCTTTGATTGTACTGTGCAAGAGGTCAGTGCTTTAGGAAGGTTATGTCTAAGTGCCTCAGCATAAGTAGTTTTATGTGTAGAGTCTTTATCCTGTGCAGTTGTCATGGTCTAAGTGTCACTGACAAATTCTATAGGATTACTTTTGGTTGTATGAGGGAGTTTTGTCTCCAAAGTTAAACTGTGTTGACACCTCTCACATACACTATCTGTTTTATTAAAAAATAACTGGGTTGTCAGTGTACATGAGGCAATTGCTACAGTCACTGAAAATACCCTTCCCAACCAGACTGGTCACAGAGAGAGAGAGAGTCTGGAAGTACATATCCATGGCCACTGACTTACTAGGGAGGAGTGAGGAAAACTTAAATATTGACCAAGTCAATAAGACAAGCAACTTGTGGGGCAATGCTCAGCTATGAGCAAACTAGATGGTCTTGTAGTTGAAAAAAAATCTGTCTAGACAGTAATGCCACAAGAGTGCAGACCACAGAACAGAACAAAGACATTCAGTGTAACAGGTACAATAAGCCTTCACCAGCAATTCCCATATCAGAAGGATAAAGCCTACTCTTTCCTGCCAAAAGTTTGTAGACCACAAACCTTCTTAATGTAAAACAGCTGGTTTGCAACCCAAGTGCTTAAATCAGAACAAAGACACTTAGAATAACAGCCACAATAGGCCTTCACCAGCAATTCCCAACTCAAAAGGGAGGAGGCTACCCTCTTTTCCGACAATAGTGTAGACCACAAACCTTTTTAATGTAAAATAACTGGCCTGAAGCCCAAGAATTCAAATCAGACCTAAGACACTTTTAGAATAACATACACAATAAGGCTTCTACCAGCAATTGCCAAGTTAGAAGGATGTAAGCTATCTCTCCTGCCATAAGAGTGTAGACCACAAACCTTCCTTATGTAAATTAACTAATTTAAAGCCCAAGTGCTTAAATCAAAACTAAGAGGCTTAGAATAATAGTTACAATGTAATCAGGCTACTAACAAGCAGTAATAAATGCAGCAGAATAAATGCACCTGAACACTTTAAGAACACTTTAAGAACAAGCAACTAAAAGCAAAATAAACTAATAAAGTAGGAAGAGGCACACTTACAGTAAAAGCAGCTGAATAAAATGCAGATTTTTTTAAGTAAGTGGGAAGGGAGGATAAAGAATATAATTCAAGTTTAGAGACTAAGGGGCTGGACTTCCCAACTAATCACTCCATACTCAGTAGAATGAGTTGATGAGATAGGACTAGGAGGAGTGTCCAAAATGACATTTATAGTAGGGGTGGACAACTCAAAAGCCACCAAATTTAAAAGTACAACAACAGTTTGGTGGGGGGTGAGAGGAAAAAATTAATGCAGACATAGATCAGCAATACTCAGGCAGAAAACAGCAAGCAAGTCAAACAAGCACTCCTGCTAAATACAGATGCCTCCAAATATCGTTAGTTAAATGAGGAATACCATTTCTCAGTACCACTCTCTAACTAGCTGGATGTTATTCACTGTCTGCAATGGAATTCTTTTCTAACTTTTCTAGCTGACCCTTGCCAAGACCTCTTAAAACACCAAAAGAACAAAAAACTTAAAACAAAACAAATGCAGCATAAGAAAAGGATAAAAAATAGAAGTAACCAACCTTTAAATGAAAAACTTCAATTCAAAATCAAATGCAGACAGAGACCAGCAATAGTCGGGCAGAAAATAGCAGGATGAATAATTAGTAATGCCACTGGGTTTATCAAAAAAAAGTAGTAGAGAATCATCAGACAACCTATCTAGAAGATTCTATAGGAATGAGAATTGTATTAATAGGTTCGCTGAGAGAGCAGTTGATGCATGGAATAGACTACCAAGTTACATTAATCCAAGTACTAGTTTAGATATTTTTAAGAACTGCCTGGACACATTATGGGAACAACTGTTTTGGAGAATTGGCAAGCTAGAAGGGCATCAATGCCCGTGCTTGAAATAGTTGTTTGTATGTAAGTATTTGAGTGTGCCGTACTTGATGTGTAGTGAATGTAGGTTGATGCAAAATATATTCTATTAAATTTTTAATGAAATAGAGTGCAGTCAGTAATTATATTGCAGTCTCTGTGATGCCTAAATACAAAGGTTTTTACTTATGTAGGGAGGGTAAATTGATACAAAATCTGTGGTTAACTTTGCGCATGAATTATGTTTTTTTTTTAATTAAGGCCAGACAAGAGTAGTTTCATACATTATTGTAGAGAAGATGTAGGTTGAAGCAAACCTGTTTTAGTATCTTTTTATATGAACTGGTCTTGTCACAGATGCTATTCTAATGTTTCATAATGGTCAGAAAATGTAGGTTACTGCAAGATGTGTTAGATGCTGTCAGTGATGCCTCATATTTAATAAATACATTTTGATGCAAAACATGGTCTATGTATTGCTGTATAAAATGAGTTCTGGGTTCTTCAGTAATGCCACACTACTTGCATACATTGTTATGGAGAAAATGTTTGATATAAACTATTATATTCACTTTTTAAATGAATTGTGAACTGCAAGTATGTATATATTTCTGTTGTGAAAATGTTGATCGTCTAGTAAATCACTTTATAGTCAGTAATATGGCATTAGTTTCAAACTGTTTGTCCATTATATGCATGTTGAGGTAAGATTTGTTCAATGGACTGTTAAGGTGATGTTTTGTGGCCTTTGTCCAAGATTTATATTTATTCTAGATTTTGAGCAAAAAACATAGCTGTTATAAAGGAATATATTTTCATGCTGTACTTCAAATAATGTCGTATACACAGTGCATCATTGGCATGTTGTACTGCAAAACTTGCATGATGAATTTGCAGTCATGACTTTTAGGCTGTGAACTTCATTGCTCTCACAACTTTGACAGGTACAGACCAGTGTGTGTGGAGTAGGTCTAGTATACATCTGAAGTGGTGATGGGGGGTGATGTATGGGTGTAATAAAATGATTGCGTACGCTGTAGTTTATATAATCTTTACTACTGCACAGATACATAATGTTTCCTGTAGGTACAGCTCTTGCAATTCTTCTGCAAGTACATTTGTTAAGCTGGGGATCTTCATCATGGATATTAAAATAGAATTAAGGTTGTTTTGAGCAGTACTCTACGTAAATGTCATCTGTACAATGAAAATCATACTCTCTCTCTCTATTGCACCAGTTGTTAGGTGGGCAAGTGAGCGCCAGAGGACTGCAAGTGTCATCATGCAGGCAAGGGAGAAACACATGTTTAGCAAATTAAAATGCACTTAATTTGATAATGTAGGCCTTTACAGTGACCAAAAACAGCAGAAATCAGCAGGAGGAGACAACACATTTCCAGTGATGGGGGTAATTGTGGACCTATTGACCCATTTTTTTTGGTTTGAGGAGGCAGCTAGTTCTTTTTTTTCAGTATAGACATATTTCTCTGTCACCGGTCATTAACACCCTTGGTTTTCAAACCTGCTAGATACAAACTACCTGGATCAAGATGCAGACAGGGATATGGATACAGATGCCACTCTAAAGAAAATGGGATATACAGTTTTTCAGCTAAGACATGCAAGTGCCCTTGACTGTCTCTCTGTCAGCAGGTGTAGAGTAAAATATGCTTTCAGTAAGATTTACAGCAAAGATTTCACAATTCACCATGATGAAGAGTATGACTTGAAGTGGCATGCCAGAAGTGAGAAACAGAGATGGAAATGCAAACATGCAGCTAGATGCACCTAGGCAGACTTCTTTGGACCTCAGAATTTAACAAGTACAAAAGATACTGAGGCCGAGATTGATTTTGTATCAGTCCTTGCTGAACATAACTTGGCATTTGCAGCTACAGAACATATTCTTAAATTTATGAAGAAGTGTGGAGAGGATCCAGTTGTTCTCAGGAAAATGACATGTGGAGCAATGAAGGCAGCATGCATTGCACGGGATGTTCTGGTGCCTCATTACCAGAATGATGCTGCTGCCAGTTGTTAGAAATCACCATTCTGTGTGTGTATGAAGCAAAGCACAGAGTTGGGTGATCATAAACTTTTGATGCTACTGAAAAGGAAGGTAAAAATGCATTTCAGTTCATTCATACATTGGAATGCATGTGAGGAACTGAATAAGCACTATTTGATGCTTTAATGTCAACCCTGACAAAATTTGACATTGTGATTTCCAAAATTGTGGGCTTTTCTTTGGACAATGCTGCCCCAATTATTAGAAAGCTCATTTCTATGCTATCTCATTTATAGGAAGTGCAGCCCACCATTATTAACATGTGGTCTCTGTAGCAACTGGCAGATCTGTAGTAACACTGTTGTGAAAGCATTATGATCACTAGCTAAAGAACTCAAATTAGATGTGTGCTGTCATTTCAGCTCCAGTGCACAATGACAACAAAAATGAAAGAATTTGCATTGTTCACAGACACTGATCTTCTCAATATTATTATGCATGCACCTACTAGATGGCTGGGTCTTGGGAAGGTCATTAGCAGAACCTCAGACATATGTCCAGCCCTAAATTCATATTTGTTGTCTGCAGTGCCATGAGCTGCTCAAATTAACTAACCCTGGACATGTGTCCAGCCTAAATTCATATTTTTTTTTGCTGAAGTACCATGATCTGCTTAAATTAACTTAATTTCTGGCCACCTGCAAAGTCATGAATTGCAAATAATTTTTATTTTTCTCAAGTATGCACTGGAACCTTTATTTGAGTTCCGCATTCAGCTTCATAGAAGAGAAAGTCATCTACTGACACTGCATGCGATTGTTCGTAAACTCTTGTAGCAGTATGATGGCAGACTCATGAGACCTGCAGTGGTTGTCTAACTTATTAAACACAATGATGTTTCTGTGCTGACTGACAGTAGTTCTATTCCTTTAGTGAGCTGCATATTGATTATGAGGTCAAGCAGTACATGAATAGTTATGAGGGCAATATTGCTGGGACCTTTATGGAGTTTAACTTTTATAAAACAAAATACAGCTTTTATTGCTACAGCACTACAGAAAATGCTTAACAAGTTTCACATTAAAGACCTTTTAATAAAAAATGCTGCATTTCCTATTAATCCTGCCAAAGGATTAGACATATCTTCTGACTTGTCAAGGATGTTGTTTGCTGTGTGTCTGTGGAAATGATACTAACAATAAACAATAAACAATTAATTGATGAGTTTAGCCAGTATAAGACTGAGTACACACTGAACCTCAAAGGTCCAGTAGATGGGCCCTACTTCTGTGTGTGTCAATGCATTGGCTACAACTGCTGAAGGACCATCATGGTGATAGGGAAACTGCCAGTTTTCAAGCAATCAAGGATGACTTTAATTTGCTTTTTAGCATGGTAGTAAAGTAAAGACTGAATTGTGTCAGTCTCTCAGAGTAAAAGCATTGAACTCTTTATTAGCAATTAAAATTAATTAATGAAGAACATAATTATTATGATCTTTACCTGCTGAAGCATGTTTTAGATTCTGCTAATAAAGCCACAGTGACATACAAAACATATGCATCCCTACTCTTTGTTCATTCATTTAGTGCAAACAACGTGCAAATGTGGAATCTATTGTACTGTGAAATTTCTGTTTAGAAAATTTATTAGAGCATGTAAATATTACAGGAAGTGGTATTAATGAACAGTTGATTTTAGTTTGATTCTGTAGTCATTTCAAGTTTTTGGTGTTTTTGCAGGTAAGAAAATAAAAAGTTTTG
>NC_056733.1:1714236197-1714253697 GCF_019279795.1 Protopterus annectens
TTCTTAATTATCATAAACAGTCCACTTTGTCATCTTTATGGCTCCTTTTTGCCATGTCAGTTAGTGTGTGTGTGTGTGTGTGTGTGTGTGTGTGTGTGTGTGTGTGTGTGTGTGTGTGTGTGTGTGTGTATCGTGTGACAACTTTTTTTTCTTGTCTTGTACCCATTACTCGCCTGGATAAAAATAAAATAAGCATGTATCAGAGAATGAATAAAAGCATGAATGAATGCATTGCGCAGCTGTCTATTAGTTCTCATTTTATTATGGATGGTGGATTCTGCATTCATTAGTCCTCTGAAATTATTTTCCCATCATTTAAATTGTAAAGCTCTGTACCTATTTAGATAAAACACCATTTAAAAAGTAAATTTCATATGCATCATTTTCACTATACAGTTAATTTGGAAATTAAATAATGGAAATAGAAGAAATAGTTCATAATGCACCCCTTTTCCATCTCTTTAGCACAGCAATATTAACAGAAAAACTCTTTCAAATCAAAAAACAAAGATCATATTATTTTTTTTTTCAAAACCTTATAATGGAGAGATGGTGTATGTAATTATTTTTGATGGAAAGCAGAGTTTGTTTCTTAAAACCTATTACTAAGAACTCATTTTATCCTTTTACATACATCTTTTGAAGCTATTTTCTTTTGTTGTTTAGTTTCAGCTGACTAATTCTGGGCTATTTTTTACATCATGCTGAATGTGGTTAATACAAAAGTTAACTAATAGAAAATAACAAAAGTTAACTAATAGAAAATAAACTTTTCTAAGCAACAGGTGATACATATTTTACAATGAAAGACTTAACAGTAGGCAAGCAATAATGCTCAAAAGGGTGTGTGTTAATGTGTAATTAATGCCCGCCCAGGGGTGTTGTGAAGCCCGTCAACCAAGGAACCTGGAGGGCATTATTGCACTTAGGGAATGAGCTTTCTATAAAATTGTTGTGTTTTACTTACTTATGTATTTTTTAAGTACTATTTATTTTTTAATATAGTTTTGATGCAAAATAGTTCTTCCATCTTATGTTTCATACTTGCTGTAGTATATGCTAATAGCGTTGGAGGAAGCATTTTACATCCAAAATATATTAAAGAAAAGAAAATAGTACTTAGAAAATACATAAGTAAGTAAAACGCAACAATTTTACAGAGATCCCATTCTCTAAGTCCTGGCAGAGATCATTCTTTCTTCACTCTCTCTCATACATGCTACCAGGGGATCGCTGGATCGCATTCATACTTCACTCACTCACTCTTTCTCACACAGACACAGTCTCTCTGCTTTCATGCATGCATTCACTCACACATGCAGACAGAGACAGAAACTCACACACACACACACACACCCACACACACACACACACACACACACACACACTTCTGTTTTGCTCAACTGATCGGTCTCTCTCTCTCTGTCTTACTCTCATATATGCATACACTCTCACACACACTATATTTTTTTTTTAATTTTTTTATGTTACACTCGCTAAACAGCAAAAGCACTGGCTAGCAATGTAAAATAATGGCTCGCTCGTTCTCACTTTCACTCACATGCATGCATACACTCACACACACACACACACACACACACACACACACACACACACACACACACACACACACACACACACACACACACACACACATACACAGACACTCCGGATATTGGCTAAGGCTCTTGCCACCCCCATAGTGCCTTTTTTAGGCAAGGCTCAAATTCTAAACCTACCACCCTAGAAAACAAAAATGGGAAGAAACTGAGGGTAATGCTGCTCAATGCCAGAAGTCTAAATCTCAAAATGCACGCACTCTAGGCCCTTCTCAGTATGGAGAACATCGATGTCTGTGCTGTAACTGAAACCTGGTTCAAGGCTCCTGAGAGCACCCCGGCACTATTAGGTTTTACCTCATATCATGCGTTCCGGCCCCAAAACCCGGACCACACCACAAAAGGAGGGGGTGTATCCATATTCATAAAGGATACCCACACCTCCAGGTTGGTGGCAACGCACGAAGCTTTGGAAACCATCCAGGTGCAACTAACCATATGCAAAACTGCTCTACAAATTGTAGCATGTTACAGGCCACCCTCTCAAACTCAGGAACCCCACACAGCCTTCCTGAAGACACTGGAGGGTATAAATGTATCTCCAAACACCATCATATTGGGTGACTTCAACTACCCGAATATAGACTGGGAACATTACTCAAGCCCTAACTTTCTAGCCCAACGGTTCCTGGAGTTCATAAATTCAAATGCCATGGAACAGCTAGTCACTGTTCCCACGAGAGGAGAAAATATACTAGATCTCATTATCACAAACATGGGGACAAAATGCTCCACACCAGAAGTATATCCCTCATTGGTGAGATCTGATCATAAACTAATCTCACTGGAAATCCACATCCCGCCCCCACCCCAAACAAAAAAGACCACAGTGAAGAACTTCTCTAAAGCAAACTTCACACTACTCAAGACTGGTGTGGTATCCTTCAAGGCCCCTGAGCCAGTGGAAACCACAACCCAAGCTGCGGAAGCCCTTACAAATGCCTTCTATGAACACCTCCAGGATTCCATGGATCAGGCAATCCCAAATAAAACCAAGACTCTTTCCACAAAGGGCAAACATCCAGTCTGGTGGACCCCAGCCATTAACAAACTTTACAATAAGAGGAGAAAGCTATTACATGATAGAATAAAATCCATAAAAGGGAAGTCACCCCTGATCATTATTAGTAAAAAAATACGAGCACTCATAAAATCAACTAAGGCCAATTTTGAGAGAAAAATTGCCATGGATTCAAAGGACAATCATAAGGCCTTTTTCAGCTATGTTAGGAACCTGGGTGGAAACTCCCAGATATGCTCAGAATTAGTCCAAAATGATATAAAAATCACTGAACCCACAGACATTGCCAACATACTGGCAGACAGGTTCAGTGCATACTTCACCCCACTCCCCCCCCCCCTAAAGGAGAGATAACTATCCCAGCAGAGTTTAGCCACCCAGACATCTCAAATGCGCAGCTGAAAGCTGCTCTCTAAAGCTAAAAACACAGCATCAATGAGACCAGATGGTGTCCCCGGCTGTGTGCTACACGAGCTAAATGAGGAATTAAACCCGCACATAAGGCAGCTGTTTAATCTCAGCCTTACCACAGGATACATGCCCAAGGAGTGGCGTACGGCAACTGTGGGCCCACTCCACAAATGCGGTGCCTCTACGGACCCTGGTAATTACCGCCCCATAAGCTTAACAAGTCTAGTCTGCAAAGCTATGGAGAGGATCATAATGGAGCTCATAAACAAAGATATAGGGGACTTGCAGACATTGGACCCGACCCAGTTTGGCTTCGTCAAGGGCAGATCATGCCTTTTGAACTTGGTCGACTTCTTTGAAACAGTCACCAAGGCCATTGATGAGGGAAAAGCAGTCCATACATCCTACCTTGACCTTGCAAAGGCCTTCGACACAATACCCCACTCGGGTATTGTAGAAAAACTTACCAGCTTAAATGTAAACCCATATGTCACAAGATGGGTTGCAAACTGGCTTAAGGACAGAACCCACAGAGTTAGAGTTGCTGGCGCTATGTCAGACTCCAAGCCGGTCACAAGTGGTGTCCCACAGGGCTAGGTCCTTGGCCCCCTATTGTTCGGCATCTACTTCTCAGAAGTACAGGCCAACATGGGAGGACTTTGGCTGACAAAGTTTGCAGACGACTGCAAACTGGGCGCCATAGTGGAAAGTGCATTGGACACGGATATCCTTCAGAAGGGACTCACGGAAACAGATAGCTGGTGCCAGAGCCATGGCCTGAAGTTAAACGCCAAAAAATGTATAGTCATACCCTTCGGGAAAAACAAGGTAACCCCAAGCTACCATATAGGTGGCAATCCACTAAGCACAGAAGAGATTATCAGGGACCTGGGGACCCAGGTTGACAGTGGCCTTTCTTTTGACACTCACGTTGCTAAAGTGGTTAGAAAGACCTTCTACATTGCCCACCTGATCATGAAGGGATTCACATCCAGATCTAGTGAGGTCATTGTTCCCCTGTACTCTTCACTTATCAGACCAATGATCGAGTACAATGCCCCATTCGGGATGTATCTCACCCGACATCTGCAGCAATTGGAGAGACCCCAAAAGTTCCTCACCAAAAGGATAAAGGGACTCCAAAATCTGTCATATGCTGCCAGATTGAAGAAACTCCAGCTCTATTCAGTTGCATACCGTCTGCTCAGAGGTGACATGTGCCTGACATACAAGGCCATGTCCAACCCGGAATTAATGGACTTGCTCCACCTCAAAAAATCCAAATCCACCAAAACCACTAGAGCAAGCGACTTAAACCTTAGCACGGATATAAACAGGACGTGCTGGAGGGATAGATTTATCACTCAGAGACTCCCTATGCTGTGGAATAAAATCCCGATCCATGTGAGGCAGAGCACCTCGCTGGCTCTGTTCAAGAGAAATCTTGACCTGTGGATGGGAGATCGTAGGTTTATCCCGGGAATCATGTCTGTGTCACTGCTGGACAGAGGCACAACAAACTAATGGGCACAGTATTTTTTCACATAAGGGGTGGCGTAAGCCACAAAAATTTGGGCTAGGCTTATAAATGCCTTAGGGCAAATAGCCTAGTATAAACCTATGAACCTATGAACCTATGAACACACACACACACCCACGCACACCTTTTTATTGCTGTCTTTTTTTTTGTTTGCATTTTACACTGGCTAAACAGCACAAGCACTGTTTAGCCAGTGTAAACTAATGGCAGTCATTTCATTTTCTCAGTCTGAGCTCCACGGCAGCTTGATATACTGCCGTGAAGTGGTGGACTCATTTTTCAGCGGGCATTACTTGTACATTAATACCCTGCTGGAGAACACTTGTTCTCCAATCAGGTTGCTGATGTACAGTTTGTCCATTCTCGAAATTGCATTAAACTTCTGAAGGTACACTGAAGAAAAAAATATTAACAGCATTGGTATTAGTCTCAGCAGGCATAAAATATTTCTACTTTGGAAAGAATCCTGGAAGTGTTCACATATGACATGTTTGTGTACAAAAATGATAATGCAAACTAATGTATAATTCTATTTCAAAAATGCCTATTTTTCATACTTACTATGAAAATGAATTCAACACTATTTCCTGATGGATATTAAATGCCATTATTTAGGTCCAGGGCCATGCAAAATGCTTTTAAATTAATACAAAAATGAATAATGCATGAATTAATACGTAGCCTTACTTAGTTTTCTGTGTAGGTTGCAGCTTATAATGCTTTCAAATTGGAGGCAGAGTGCTTATAATCAGGTTAAACAAAACTAAAAATATAATTACAGTCCAATCCCTGAGCTGCTTAACACAATGAATAAAAGCATAAAAGCTCTTTTTTCATTAGAATGCTTATCTGCCAATGCTTCTAAGGTAATTTATAAATAAAAAAAATCCTTATTTTTACAATAATGCCTGCATTGATAGTGACATGGCAATTCAAAGTAAAATCAAATGGATATTAATGAATGAAGCATTTATAATTTTTCAGAAGTCATGCAATATAGTCTAATGTAGGATGTTTAACTTTCAGCCAGCATTTGATACAAATACATGTTTCACTATGACAGTCAATTGATAGCAAGTAAGCTCATTATTTATGGTTCAAGTGTATGTTTTTTTTTATTAAAAATGTATGGGATATATGACTTTTACTGAGTTAACTATGTTCAGAACAAGAATTGGTAAATTAATTTAGTTGAATCTAATTTACTTTCATAATCTGACTTCCGATGAAATTCAAGGACCAAGAAACTTTTGGTGTTAAGGATGTTTTTCTCTTATCCCCAAGGCTGAATAATATTTACAATAACGAGGGTGATTGGGGGGATTCAGAGGATTTGCCAGCCTGCAAACATTCTTTAGTTTGTATTGCTTAAATTAATTTTTGCTGGTGTGCACCTTACTTCTGCAGTGTTTTGTTTTATGATCAAATATGCAAAATGTACATTGAACTGGGAAAATCTGTATATTTCCAAATAATGTGGAATGCAATGCACAAATCTTGTTTTAATACCTCTCCACCACTTAATACAAGAAATCTAGACAAATCCAAAAATAATGGAGAGTGACCCAAAATAGGGACAGAATTTAAATATTGCCCTTATAAACTTAAAAAAAGTTGTAGAATAACAGGATTTGTGTTAGCATTTGTGTTAGCATGCATTTTTTGAATTATATAAAATTTGTAAGTCAAGCGTCTGTCATTATTTAGTGGCTCTCATATAAGGGAAATCAGGAGATTCTGGAAAAATCTGAACATTTGAGAGGTATGCTTGTTTTGAAGTACCAATATATAACAGTAAGGTCAGAGTTTGTAGAAGATATGAGTAGAACATTTTTCCTTATCTCTCATGTATTACTGACATGAAAAAGTGGAGTTTTACTTATTTAATTATTCATTTTCAGTGTCATCTTTGTCCATTTCTGTATTATAGGCAAACAGTGTGTGTGTTATTTCTCTGTTTATATGAGCAAGATAAACCAATCCTACATGTCTTTGGGATACAGGAAGAGCATTTTCACCATATATGACACAATTTGTAGAAGTTGACTTTTTTTTTTTACTGAAAGTAAGTTAGTTTACATTGATAATTGCAATGCAGTTTTTTTTTTTTTATTTGGAAGCATATATAGTGAAAATAAAGATTTGCATTGTATGCTATGTCCCTTGAATTTATATTTTATACATAGTTTGTAACTAAAACACTATAAGTGGTTCAGGAAAAATGATGAATCTGTTGGGAGCGGTACATGATATCTAAATTTTCAACTATCAAATTAAAAACATCTGTTGAAATTCAGTACAAATAGTACATGTTTAATTCTGAATTTAGAATGTATACAACAGAATAAGTGATAGTCATACTGTAGACAAACAATGGGATTCAATAAACAAATAACATATTTCTGACTATTCTGCTGGTGAGGAGACAATATTGTGAGATTATCCTAAAAGACTGTCAAGTCTCCTTCTTATCAGTGAAAGGGTTACTTTAATAGAGGCAACCAGCCATCTAGCCAGTTCTCCATTTTTTTTTGTTAATATTGTAACCACTCACTCTCTCTCATCCTGGAAAGATTTCTTCCAATCACCATCCCAATCCTCTAATAATAGTGATCATGATATACTCAGACGTTTCAAATCTACCTGGAAAAGTTATTCTAAATATTAACTGAATTAAACTGAAAGAAAATGCCTTAAAAACTTAATCAAATTCATAATGAAAGAAGGAAATGCACATACAGAAAGCCACCCCCATCTAAAATAAAGGCTGTAGTGCTGTAACTCCGATAACCTTCCTCCTGAATTCATAAAAGGAGCTTTTTACTCACTAGCTTATGGTCTTACTATACTGATAAATGGTAAGAGCAGTTTCAAATGGTTAGGATATCTTCAGATAATATATATGAATGATGTATGGCCTTGCTAAATATTCAAAAGCAATACTTACACAGAAAAATGAAGCCCAATGAAAATATTTATCTGGGAGAGGAATGTGATACAAATGAACTTGAGCAAGTAGGACTGTATTTATATCGTGGATTAGAGTAAGGATCAGCAATACAAATTGAGCAAATGAGATCCAAAGGTTGGTAAGGAATATTTTAAAAGATGAAATTAATATTGAAATCTCTGGTGACAACTATAAAAAAGGGCAAGCTAGATGTCAGCTTTGTCTTCCTGTACTTACAAGAGTATTGGATTACTCAAATAGGAAAAGAAGAAAACAGCTTTATGTCTATCACGAAATACGTAAAAAACAATGCTTGAAAATATTTTTCTTTTGTCAGTCTGAAGGAGGTATACGTCTCATTGAAACTGGCTATGTTTATAGGTCTACTGTCATAGCACTGCATACATATTTGCTGACATCATCAGATCTAAGCATAGTGACAGTTCTAAACCACGGAGAAAACTAAAGTCTGAGATATTTCCTCTGACTAGCAGACGTACTTCAGAAAGTGAGTGCACAGAAACCAATCCATAAATGGACAAAATGGGTAACAACAGCAAATGCCAGAAAAACAAAGAGTATAAAGATCATGATGACAGGAAAGCTGAAAGCCTACTGTTATAATGGCATATTTTGCTAACTCAGCCATGAATATGGCTAAAGAGAGGTGTATATATACCAAAAGATGAAAGGCTAATAATGGTAGCTCAAGACAGTGGACAACTTACACACACTGGTTTACAAAATGTATAGAAAAAGTTGGAGATATGGACAAATTTAGGTTCTATAGTACCAGAATTGAAAAAAAGTTGCACATCTTGTTGCTGGTTGTGATATACTTATGGCTGATGGTCTGCCCACTGAAAGGCATTCTAATGACCCAGACTGTCATGATTGTTCAAATAATGCAACATTCAGGTAGGTGAAAGGAACTGCAAACAAATACCAGAAGGACTCACTGAAAATGAAAAAGTACTGATCACAAAAAAAAAACAAAAGTCATTTTAATTATTGAAATAGCAACACTTAGCTACTATTGTATAACTTGATTGTACATTGCACAGTGATTGTTCACTGGAATGTAGATTCACATTTTTTCCTTATGAAATTAGTCTGAGCTACTCTGTTATTGCTCGCATTTCTGTAGTTTTTGTTTGTGAAATATTTTCTATTTCACCCAGGCTCGGACTTAAATTGATAAGTATTGATCAGTGCACAACCCCAGTAAAAATATAAATAAAATAAAATAAAATAAAATACTATTGTGTCCTGTATGCTGGGAAAACATAAAGTATCAGGATAAGCAATCAAAAACTACAGCAATATAGAATAACTCACCCCAGTAGTTCTAGTAGTAATTAAAAACAGGGTTAATAAAGAAAAATATAATAATTTTAAGCATACTTAAATATGCTGCCAGTACAGGTAACACCATATGAATTACAGGAGACAGTTCTGGGTACATTAAAGGTGCAGAGAAGGACAGTCTTGGCAAAAATCAAAGGCTGTAGCAGTACTAATTTAGTGATTTTTAACTGTACCCTAACATACAAATAGGGTTCATTCACATTTAGTATTAGAAACTGATATCGCTGTTAGTCACCTCAAGGTATTCTTAGGCTGTTGGCACTTGGAATGAACAAGATTATTAACCCATAAGGAACTACAGAGTTAATATACATACAATACAGTTAAGGTTCCGGGCAAATTTACTTGTAAGTCCAAAAATGTAGTTTATTAGTATGTTTAGAATGCATGTGCTTCTATATTGGTAGAACAAGTAGAGAATTATATAGAAGGATATATGAGCATCACTATGCAATAGGTAGAGGGGACACAAAAAATGCAATGGCTAAACATTATATAGATAGCAAATGCAAAAACAATTTTAAATGCTTAGTTATTGATGCAATTCATCCCAAAGTTATAAACATTAACATTGAAGAAGAGTTGGGTTGGCTTGAATACTGCTGGCAAGTCAGATTAAATGCATGTTTTTACCCTTGACTAAACAATAGAGAAGAATTCATTATATATCTAAAAAGAAAGGGGCTTAAGCATTAGCTTTAGTATTATTGTCTTTTTAATTAACTAATTCCAATTTATGGGTTAATTATGTTTCAATTGATGTCTTAATTGATTTTAGAATGATATATAAGTGTATTGCTTTTGCTTCACCACCAGTCTGAAGAAATCTCCGATGTTAGGAGATGAAAGCGCTCACTTGTGGTGGAATTTTGGAGTGATTCGTGTCTGGAATAAATCCTGGTTTTACCTTTGTGCTGTGTCTGTCAACGCTTTTTACTTTTGGAGTTTGTTTTGCGATTTAGCATTCTTTTTGGCTGTTTTTGTGGATTTATACTTAGAAGATGGCTTGAAAGTTCATATTTACTGTTAAAGGCAAATAAAAATGTAATTAGATTAAGTTTGCTACCAGCTTTTATCAAAATGATCACACACCTATGAGTACGTACCCTTTCTATTTACAAACACTGATATTATCACTTATACTTTAAAATTAAATATTTTGTGTTAAATCTCAACCAATCCTTTTCCCCTGATGAGGAAATCATGCTAAATAAGTGTTATCACCTCCTAAAACCCCTCTGGAACCTCACAATTTTGTGCAGATACCTTTTTGAGTATATTCTTTATGTTACTGCTGTGCTTCTGACAAATCACGAATGCAGACATAAAGTAGCAGGTGTCATATATAATGCAGTACTTACAGCTCATCAACAAGACCTTATTAATCCTCTAAACTGACCATCAAACACAAACTTGAATGCTTTCTATTAAACCTGCTTTCATATTTCTTCTTAGTAAATTACTAAGTTGTCAGTCCCAGCTGTTCAACCCAGAATGAGGTTTTAGAAAAAATTCTGAGGCTTTGAAAAGTATCAAGAGTGCTGTGAAGTTCAAAGGGTAACAAAATAATGAAATCAACAACAAAGATGGATAATTTTGTCTGCTCTTTTGCTTCAGAGGTGAGGAAAATCTGTCAATATCCCTTCTTTGAAGCTAAGATGTCAAAAACTTTGCTTTATCTAGCCTCTCTAACCTTATTAGGATAAGTATTCAGTTTTTATAAATTGTTACAAACTCTTACAGAGCCACAATACAGTCAGACTGCCCACATTTACTTGGGATTCCTCAGTAATTGTTAGTTTAAGCATATTTTTTCACTTCTTCACTTACTGCTAATCTCTGGATTCTGATATCTTACATTTAAGATTACTTTCTTCCTTGTATTAATTTCTTCAAATGTTTTGGGTCACTAATAACATGACAGGAATGGACTCCATTCCTGAGTCAAGATGTGATTAGAGTTCAAGAAATTAATATTCATAGGATTATAGGAGATTACTAGGCTATCAACCCAGAGGTCATTTTAAGCTTAGCCATTTCATCCCAATGTAATACCATAAAAATGCTAGTCAAGACCCGAGATTGCATTTAGTGATGACTGCCCATGTCCAGGTGGGTTGTGGACTCTATCCCTGGTAAGAATTTATGGTGCCCCATCCACTCATCCAGGTTTCTCTTGAACAGTGTCATAGAGGTGCTTTGTTTCACATGAATTGGTAGCCTGTTCCAAAGATGCAGCAGTTGCTGGGAGATAAATCTGTCCCTCTAGCATGTCCTATTTAAGTCACAGGCCAAATTTAGGTTCCTGGAATGGGTATCCCTAGTCCCGTTTGATTTATGGATATGTAGCAAGTTCATTGGGTTTGGGTTTTGGATTGCTCTGCAGGCCAGGCGTGTCACCCCTAAGAAGTCTATATGAAACGTAGTATGGTGACAGGGACTTTAGTCAGTCTGTGTAAGGCACATGCTGGAGCTACTTGATTTTCTTTATTAGAAACCTCTGAGGTCTCTCTAATTGCTTCAGGTGCTTAGTATGGTGCATGCCAAATGGGCCGTTATACTCAATTATGGGCTGGATAAGTGCCGAGTATAGGTGGGGTTATAACTTATTTTGCTCTAGAGATGACACCTTTACTAATCAGGTGTGCTATGCAGAAACCTTTCCTTACTACATTAGACGCATGGTGGTCAAAGTTAAGGTCACAGTCAACTTGTGATCCCAGGTCCCTTATCACTTAATCAGTCCTTAGGGTATTGTTGTTGATCTGAGACTGTGAAAGGGCATTGTTTGTGCTGAAGGGAATGATGATGAATTTCTTTGCCTTCAGTTTAAGACCATGACAAGTACACCAGTCACTGGTCTGCATGAGACTCTCCTGGAGTATACTGACATCATTTGGGGATTCAATGATTGCACCTAATTTGCAGTTGTCTGCAAACATGGTCAGTCACAACTCCTTAAGTTTTACCTGAACTTCTAAGAAGCATATACCAAATAGTAGGGGACCCAGCACTGACATCTGTGGTACCCCACTGGTAATATGTCTGCTGGTCGATGTGGAATTGCCCACTTTGATAGTGTGCATCCAGTTTGTGAGCCAGTTGGCAAGCCATCTTACAACAAAGGGGATTACATTCAGTTTGCTAAGTTTATCGGTAATGCCTGAAAGAGGGATTGTTTCAAAAGCGTTTGCCAAGTTGAGGTATGCCGTGATTTGCCCTCATTATTGGCCTTGATCAAATTTTCAAGAAATCCACCAGATTTAACAGGCAGGATCTGAACTTCATGAAGCCAAATTGGGTAGGATCCAGGGCTTGGAGGTCACCTTTGTTTTTATTTGTGAGGGCCATAATGATATATTCCATGGCCTTACAGATGGTCAGGCTTATGGGTCTGTAATTCCCCATGTCTGTTGCTAGGCCGCCTTTGTAGAGGGGAGTAACTGTTGCCGTTCAACATTCCACAGGAACAAAACCTGTGGATAGACTATGATTGAAAGGGGTACTTAGTGGTGATGCTAGTTCATGTTTTAGCCTGTTTAGAAGACAGCCTAAGATGTCATCTGATCCTATAGAGGCTGTGTTTTTTGCTTTGAACAAGGCTTTGAGGACCTGCTCCTCAGATATCTAGAGTGGGGGGAGGGAGTTTGGGAGAAGGTTTGTTGCAAGTTAGGATGGGATAAGGGAGTGAAATTTTCACCAAACCTATCTGCTAGCAGGTTTGTTATCTCTCTGGGGTCAGTGTGTGTGATACCGTTGGCCACTAATTCTGCAAGTGCTTGGGTCCTACCCTTTAGGTTACATATGTAGCTGTAAAAGGCCTTATGGTTGTACTTGGCTGTACTTGCTAAGTTTCTCTCAAAGAAGCCCTTGGAGGATTTGACAAGTTGTTTTATTTGCCTGTTGAGCCTGAAGAGAGTGCTTTTCCATTATTGGGACCTTGACCTTGTTTTCTTGGAGAGCAACATTTTGCATTTATTGTAGAGTTTATTAATGCTAGTTGTCCACCATGGCAGCTTGCTTTTACTTGGGGCTCTGGCTGTGATACTTTCTGGTACAGCCGAGTTTAAACACTTATACAAGTGACTGTATAGGGCTTTAGTGTAAGCGTTGATGTAGTTACCATTTCCAACTTGGGGTAGGGCTTGGAATGCATTTGCACCTTCACCGAGGAGGATATGATTTGTCTTGGTGAACTTTTCTATTCTGATTTCACCCTTTGTGAGTTCTGGTGTTAGTGCCAGCTTGAAGGTGACTGATTTATGGTCAGTTTTAACTAATGAGGATCTGACAGCTGCGGCAGTGCATCTGTTTGACATGTTAGTGAGGACCAGATCCAGAATGCTTGTTCCCATTGTCAGGGTATGGACAATTTGTTCCAGGGCATTTGAATTAACAAAGTCAAGGAACTTTTATGCTAGTGAGTTAGGGTTAGAGTAGATTTCCCAGGTGATGATGAGATAATTAAAATCCTCCAAAACCAGTGTTTTCAGTAAAATTTGGATTGTCTCCAGTATAGTCAAGTAGGCTTTGTGGGCATAGTGACCCATGGAGGGGGATCTGTAACTGCTATGACTTGAATGGGGGCCTTACCCACTGTAACCTAGACCTGGAGTAACTCTACAGGAACAAAGCTTGTGGATAGGCTATGACTGAAAAGGGTACTTAGTGGTGATGCTAGTTTATGTTTTAACTTGTTTAGAAGACAGACTAAGATGTCATCTGATCCCACAGAGGCTGTGTTTTTTGCCTTGGACAAGACTTTGAGGACCTGCTTCTCAGATATGTAGGGGGGTTTGGGAGATGGTTTGTTGCAAGTTAGGATGGGATAAGGGAGTGAAATTTTCACCAAACCTATCTGCTACCAGGTTTGTTATCTATATGGGGTCAGTGTGTGTGATACTGTTGGCCACTAATTCTACACATGCTTGGGCCCTACCCTTTAGGTAATGTACATAGCTGTAAAAGGCCTTATGGTTATACTTGGGTGTACTTGCTAAGTTTCTCTCAAATGAGTCCTTGGAAGATTTGACAAGTTGTTTTATTTGCCTGTTGAGCCTGAAGAGAGTGCTTTTCCATTGTTGGGACCTTGTCCTTGTTTTCTTGGACAGCAACATTTTGCATTTATTGTACAGTTTATTGATGCTAGTTGTCCACCATGGCAGCTTGTTTTTACTTGGGGCTCTGCTCTGATACTTTCTGGTACAGCCGAGTTTATACACTTATACAAGTGACTGTATAGAGCTTTAGTGTAAGCATTGATGTAGTTACCATTTCCAACTTGGGGTTGGGCTTGGAATGCATTTGCACCTTCACAGAGGAGGATATTCTGATTTCACCCTTTGTGAGTTCTGGTGTTAGTGCCAGCTTGAAGGTGACTGATTTATGGTCAGTTTTAACTAATGAGGATCTGACAGTTGCGGCAGTGCATCTGTTTGACATGTTAGTGAGGACCAGATCCAGAATGCTTGTTCCCATTGTCAGGGTATAGACAATTTGTTCCAGGGCATTTGAATTAACAAAGTCAAGGAACTTTTATGCTAGTGAGTTAGGGTTAGAGTAGATTTCCCAGGTGATGATGAGATAACTGAAATCCTCCAAAACCAGTGTTTTCAGTAAAATTTGGATTGTCTCCAGTATGGTCACGTAGGCTTTGTGGGCATAGTGAACCATGGAGGGGGATTTGTAACTGGCTATGACTTGAATGGGGGCCTTACCCACTGTAACCTAGACCTGGAGTAACTCCATGGAGTTGTCCAGTCTAACTAGGTGGGAGGTGAATTTATCTCTAATATAGATTTAAACACCACCTCCTTTGGTTTTCACAGGTTCATTTTGTGGTGTAAAGGTATTGAAGGCATTGTATCCTTGCAAGGCCGGGGTGCTGTCTGAGGCCTTGAACCAGGTTTCTGTGACTGCACAGACATCTACATATTCTAGTGATAGAAGTGCAGATTTTGGCTTATGGTCCTAGGCTCCTAGCATGACCCTTATTTTGTTCTGATTGGTTAATTTCACATTGGTAATGTGGATTTTGAGACCTCACCTAAAAAGGGACTATGGGGAACTAAGAGACATTGCCAGCAGCCGAAATCCTAGAAGTGCCAGGTGCAAACCACCTCTATCAATGCAGTGAAGTTTGTCGACCATGGCTTCCCAGGCTGACAAGAACTGGATCCCCTTTAGATGACACCAAAAACTGAGCCAATTATTGAAACAATAATTTTTTGTTTATACTGTGACATCATTGTAGGTGAGGGTAGTATGCTGCTCAAGGTTAGGGACATACCTGCCTGGGACACATGCTCAGAGAGCTCAGCCATGTCTCTCTTCATATAGCCCAGTGAGGTACATCTCAGGACATTCACACCAACATGAACTATGACAGAGTCATAACGGTACTTGTTGCTGAGAGACCTGAGTGCATGCATGATCTGACGAATACTGGCACTGGACAGACAGCTGACTGTGACTTTCTCCTTGTCCATCTTGGTGAGTGGGACATCCATGGGTGTCACTATTGAGTCTTCAATGACAAGGGAATTTGTTTTTTGATTGTTATGCCTTACTGGCTTAATGGGTGAGACACTGGTGTTGCTATATGTTATGGATGCTGTGGGGATTGGGTTAGTTGTAGCAGTCTAGCATTTTGGAGATCTCAGATGTTTCAGTAAGTTTTTCGAGAGAACCTCCATGTATGTGGATTTATGTGTTTGGTGCATACTATGTGTATGAGTAGTGGTATGTGTATGGGCAGTGGTACTATGAGCATATGTAGTGGTGGTTGAGTTGACAACCTATTCCGTGTTACTGTTTTGAGTGAGAGAAAGCATGGATTCTAGATTCTTGGTGTAAATACATCTCTCACACTCTGTACTAGAGTGTGTTATTAGTAGATGGTTGTCTGTATATCAGGCAGTTGCTACAATGCCTCAAGAGACCTAGGAGAAACAAGGGTAGCCCAACTGTCCATAACGCTAGGTTAAGGACTGTTGTCACTAAGGGTGGCTATTCAGAATCAATCGAGGAGCTCAGTGGATGGATATTTCTGCCTGGGTTTTAGGAAAAACTAATTGAATATATCTGTTGAGCTTTGGTGCACAACTGCATGGCGATGAGCAGTGCTGCGCGATATGCAAACATGCAGAAAACTGCTCAAAGGCAGGTCCTAAATACCAGAAGCTAAAAACTTGAAAAAAAAACTTTAAAAAGATTAAAAAGGATTAATGAGGGTGCTTATTCTAAGCCCTAGACCGTCCTTCCATTTCCAAACAGGTCCCGATCCGCACACCTCTCTCATAATAGTGTAGATAAGCCTCTTCCAATCCAAGATGGCTTGGAAAATGTGCTCAGAACAAAGAAACCACTACCAACAGTTCAGATGCAGCAAGCCTGTATCTGGACTATGTTACAGCTACCAGCTACCCTAATTTCAGCAGGAAACATTAGAGAATGCTTATAACAGCAGAACTATAGCAGTGAGACACACAAAAAAACATTTAGAACAGAAAATCAGCAAGGAGGCTCTAAAAATGTTTTAAACAGTTAACAGATCAGTTGTTTGAACACTGCTTGGTTGGAAAAAAGAACAAGCAGAATAGATAGCTTAGAAACACTCCCAGGGATTCATGAAGCTCAGCGCAAGGACGGCATTAGCCTTGCGCTGACTGTGCGGTGTAGAGATGGAGCAGCAGCACCACATGCATATTAATGAAGGCGCTCTGCCATAACGGCCACGTGCATAGGAAATGTGTATGAGTGCAGGGGGCGTGTCCAAGCACTGCACGGAGGCGTGAACATGTCGGCTGCATACGCGCAACTTAAAATGCTGACTAGTACAGCCTGCCTCTAATAGTAATCACTCCTGTCAGTGTCCATGGATAGTGAAATTTATGCAAAGCATACAAGACATCATTGCGAACACCACAATAAGAAGTAAACACAAAGGCACGTAGCTGAATATTGAGTCCCTGTCCCTCAACCAAATGATATTTAAAACCCCATGCCCGTATTCCATTGTAGTGTTGCTAGTTATACCAAGTGGAAGTGAAAAGCATCGTGTTAGCGCACTGCCAATTGCTAAGCCTAGCCCAATGGTTTGGGTTAACACCTGTCCTACATTGTGAGGGACAGTCCCCCTCTAGGCAGGTGTGTCCATACCAAAACCATTATAAATGTGAAATGTCCTGCGATAGTAGGACATAATTATGTCCCATATTTGATGTAATAGTCCCAAAAAATACGTATGTCTGTATATAAAATACCTATATGTTACAAGAAACAGAATAAGCAAGTAAACGAAACAGAATAAGCAACTACACTGCTACAACAATAAAAGCTTATATGTAGGCATAAAACTTAAGTACTATCCTTTGTAATGACCATGGGTATGTGTTGGCCTGTAAACTCAGATGTGTGTCCCGAAAATGTCCCATCCAGGTCATATGAAAAGGTGGCAACCCTACCAATGGTCAGAGCATTCGCCCAATATCTGCCCATTCGCGGTCCAAGTTGTCCTTGTCAGGATAGCCCATAGATGAACGGGCATTACCCGGGTCTACCTACCATATCACGACAGATAAGTATTTTCG
>NC_056733.1:1714261197-1714301197 GCF_019279795.1 Protopterus annectens
TTTTATATTAAGTATCCACATATTTTGGTGGACTCATGGGATTTTTTGAATAAAATAGGGATGGGTCCATATGCAGATGAAATTAGGTTCATTACTGTTGATGTAAAAGATTTATTTTCAGTTATACCCCATATGGAGGGTTTATTGTGGTTTGAAAAAATGTTCATGGAAATGGACTTTTTGACAGCTGATGCATTTAAATTAGTACTGGAAAACATGGAATTGGTATTAAAATACAATTATAACTTTTTTCAGGAAGACCTTTATCACCAAAAAGATGGGGTAGCTATGGGGTCAGCATGTGCCCCTGTGTATGCTAATATTATAATGCTTTTTTGGGAAAAACAATATGTATTTAGATCTGCATACCATCAATATATTAAGGACTACTACCATTTTTTGGATGATATTTTTATCCTATGGGACGGTTCAAAGAAAATAATAGAGGAATTCATGTACTTTATTAACCATAGTACTACATTTTTACAATTTACATATGAAATAGGTAGAGATGAAATACATTACTTGGACATTAAGTTAAGTAAAGATTATAATAATAAAACTTATAAGTCTAATACATATAGAAAGGAATGTTATTCGAATGCATATTTGCATTATGAGAGTGATCATCTGTAACCATTCAAAAATGAATATAGTTAAAGGGCAAATGATACGGATAGCTAGAATGACATCAGATAAAAATGAATTCCTGAATGAAATTGAAAATGTACAAAGAATGTTCCATGAAAGGGGCTACCCGGTCAAATTGACTGAACCCATTAAAGAATATGTTGTACAGAGATGGGGAACTGTATATATACCATTATTAATTAATAAGGGAAGGGAAACCAAAAGAAATTTAAATAGTGATAAAACCAATAATGAGAGTAGGGTAGCAACTCTACCTTATTTAACATTGACATATTATAATGGTATTGGATGGTTAAAGAAATGCATTAATGAAACCTGGGAGATGTTTAGAACCATGCCAACAAGGGTTAGCGTTTTTTCAAAACACTTTGAAATACAGTTTTAGAAGGAATAAAAACATAAAAAATATTATTGAGATGAAAAATAAAATAAATATATGGGGAACATGTTTGAAATATGGTACTTTTTAATGTGGAAGATGATCATGGTGCCCCTTTATAGCATGGTTAAAAGAAATAAGAATTCCAAGCTTGGAAATGACATTAAGAGCAAAAAGGTATAATAGTTGTTATTCCAAGGGAGTTGTTTATTTGGCATATTGTAAAACCTGCTGGGGGTATTATATAGGTAAAACAGAACGCCATCTTAGAAAAAGAATTTATGAACATATAAGGGATATCAACAGGAAAAATGAGAATAATGCCCTATATAGACACATTTTGGTATGCAAAGAGGCTGGCTTCAAGTTTTGGGTCCTTGAAGAGATTGACCATTTTGAAAGAGGTGGAGATTGGGAAACGATGTTGGAATTTAAGGAAATGATATGGCAACTGAGATTGGATGCGTGTAGTGGGAAAGGTATGAATGACCACATTTCCATTACCCAGCTCTAAAAGTACTTTCAGAAGATCCTAAAAGGCATAATGTAAAAAGTAGGTAGATAATAAGTATATAATTCAATATCATTTTGTTGGTATAGGTAGGATGAGGGGGTCGTTTTATTTTAGTTATTGATATGGGTTATATTTTAGGTTTTAGATACTATATATTATTTGTGTTTTATGTATATTATATAAATATGAACTCCTGCAGTATAATTTTATATGGTTTTTATATAGTTAAAATTATATATTTTTTTTATATATATATATATATATATATATTCACTTATTTATATATTTTGTACATATATTTTTTCAACGCTGCTCCGACACAATAAAGGCTGTCCAATTTCCACAATCACAAACTGTCTGACAGGTCATTGTAAAGAAACGAAAAAGAAGTGCAAAGAAGATGAACTGATATTATTTATAGACAGTTCGTGATTGTGGAAATTGGACAGCCTTTATTGTGTCGGAGCAGCGTTGAGTTTATTTCAGTGCCTTGTGGTGGATTTTTGATTTTGGTTACATATATATTTTATAATAAATATGTAAGCTGGCATACTAGATGAATGAAAAAGATGCTGTTTGAAAGATTTTGTTTAAATGTTTGATAGAGATGGTGGTGTGATGCACACAATATATATATGTATTTATATATATATATATATATATATATATATATATATATATATATATATATATATATATGATAGATACAAAAATATACCTGTTTTATGTTTGTATACTACTCACACACTTGTGAATAGTGGAATCATATGTTGCAGCACATATGTATTATAGTGTTTGCACATAGAAAAGAAAAAATCTTTTTATAAAAAAAAATTTTATAAGATAAATTAATTGAAGTGTTTAAATGGCCAGCCAATGATATGAAATGGGATGGTACAAAATGTATGTAAAATGGTTATTTTGTGATTCTGAAGAAGTCTCCGGAGAGAGAGATGAAAGCGCTTAATCCGTGTTTTAAATTTTAAATATTAATTAAATTACTGTTTTGCAAGTTTTATATTAAAAGTTTTTCATATAAATATCGGACTTTTCATCGGACTTATTTACAAGTGAAACAAAAGTTTTTTGACTGTAGGAAGACAGCCTTTATTGCACCGGAGCTACGCCTTGTATATGATTCAAGTGTTTTGTCTTTTTGAGAAACATAGAATATAATAATGTCCTGTAATCTAGACATGTGCTATGTCTTGATTATTTTCGCAGTGTCCCTCGCAAAGTGGGACAGGTGGTAACCCTAAAGTCCCACCTTGGCCAATTGAAAAGGTGGCAAACCTATAATAGGTATGCAGTAGCATTACCCGTCCAAAGGATGTGGCTACCACAACCCAACTACTTGTCTGTAATGCAGGGTCTCAGTTCCCATGTATCAGCTAGATGGAAGCAGAGTGTATGCAGAACACACAAATATGATTAATTCACTGGACAGGCCGCTGATTCCATACAGTCGAACGCCATGTCGTCGCCTAATGGGCAGCCATTCCCGATATTGTAGTCATGTAGTCCAATGTGATAGGCATCATAAAGTGGGAGCAGATTGTAAGAGGAACACACAAATATGAATGATTCACAGGACAGGCCACTGATTCTGTGCAGTCGAATGCCATGCCATCGCCTAATGGGCAGCCATTCCTGATACTGTAGTCAGGAGTGGCCTTAGGTCAACTGCTGCCCTAGGCAGAGGGCACATTGGCACCCCCCACCACACCATCCAGTGCCCCCATCCTGGTCTACCTACACCAAATAAATACTGGTAAAGTGCCCCCACTAAAGTGGCACCCTAGGTGGCCGCTTAGTTGGCCTATGCCTAAGGCCGGCTATGACTGTAGTCATGTAGTCCGATGTGATAGGCATCACAAGGTGGGAACAGATTGTAAGAGGAACACACAAATATGAATGATTCACCGGACAGGCTACTGATTCCGTACAGTTGAACGCTATGCCATCGCCTAATAAGCAGCCATTCCCAATACTGTATTCATGTATTCCGATGTAATAGGCCTCACAAGGTGGGAGCACATTGTATGAGGTACACACAAATATGATTGTGTCACTGGACAAGCCGCTGATTCCGTACAGTCGAATGCAATGCCGTCGCCTAATGGGCGGCCAATCCCGATACTGTAGTCATGTAGTCCGATGTAATAGGCATCACAAGGAAATATTGTGGTCCTCATTTACACCCAGAGGTGTGAGTGACAGATGCAAGCACCAATGTTGGTGCATTAGCAAGTGCGGGATCAAGCGGGTGTAAGCATGTTTGGCTACCAGTATGCGAGTATTGCACTGGTTAAGCAATGTAGAGGCTAATCGAGCATGAGAGGCTGTAACCAGAGGATATCATACAGCGCAGTCATTCAACAGTATAGGAATGTATCCTATCATGTAGATGTACATGTGAGTGTTTATGTTGAGCATATAGGTACATACATATATAGAGATGTATCAGGAACATACCATGTGGCAACAAAGTATTACAAACAAATGAAACGGGAAACACCAGCAACACCTGTATTATGTAGTGGTGTTGCTCTATGTGATCACATGACTCCCTCAGACAGACATGTGTCAGTCATACACGCAAATAGTTGTACATTGGCCGTATACATCACTCTGTGCATGTAATGTACATTAACACAACAGTACCTGTCCAATCATTATGTGTGAACAGTAATCTTGCAATGTGCTGTGTGCAGCATCATCATCATAATAAAGGTAAATGGGGTAACCATAGAGGGACTGGTAGTGTTTTGTGTACAATGGGGTCATCCTCCTCACATATACCTGGACCATGTAGGAGTGATGTGCATACCAGGATTGTGCGCCTGAGGGACAGGGGTGAGCATAACAGTAGTATGTTATGATGCATATTACAAGGGTTTCATGTGTCCAGTGGGCAAACGTGTGTGTAATGGACAGCTATGTATAGGGCAGATGATGTCCTAGGAGCCGAATGGCCTTATGTGTCCATAGGTGAGGGTCAGATGTTGGGGAAGGAGTGTAGGTATGGCCGTGGAGGATAGGTAGGAGCACAGAAATGACAGCATACAGGGTTGGTATATGACACATATGGGGGCTACACCCTGTATGGGGATGGGTCTTCGGCAATTAAAAAGCCCATGGGAACAGTGCGATGGAGGTCCCCAGCCATGGGCAACTGCCACTGCACCTATGCAGCTGCAAAGGAGGCAGTGCTGGGGGCTGTCCAGGAGGGACAGCATCACCCTGTAAATGTGACACTCTGCCGTTGAAGTGGTGTATCTAGCTTCGTAACCACTTAGGGAGCCACCAACGCAACATGTCCAGGACCGCACAACAGCAGATATGTACCTGTCTGGTCCCGCTCCCAAGGGGGACATGCTCCATCCTCAGTGGTGGTACCACCAGAAGGTAGTACAGAGCCAGAGATTGATGTCTATGGCTGAGCCCCAGATGTGCTAGTGCCCGGTGCCATGGTCAGCTGAAGTGGGACAGGAGGATCTGCCGGGACCTACCAACCCATTCAGCCTATGGTGTTGCATTTTAAACCCACATATGGCTTAGTGATAGACAACAGCATACAGGATTACCTATGACTGTATGCATAGATATCACCAGCAATCCAACACAACAGATGGTATACACTTGGAGAGTGAGCACAACACATACATATATACAGCATGCCAACTGTACAATGTGTAGTAGACATGTGACCGCAGCTATGAACAGTTGCCCATCATTGGCTTGTCACTGGGAATCCCACACAGTGTCAGTCATACCACTGTCTCATGTGACACATGTCCAGTCAGGGATGCGATGGCAGTAACACATCCCTATCATCATGTACTGTCTGCAATCCTCACACCATGCTTCTGCTGTGCACAGAAGTGTGTTCAGTGTGTAACACAGGAAACAAATGGTTGCACACACTGACCAGTTCACAGATGGTACTACAGATGGGGGTCCCTCATGAACAGAGTACTGTCATGTCTGTATTATAACATGCAGAATAGCCATTACCAAACACATGTTAAACAGGCAGTAGTCTCAATGCAGCATAGCTACACTTACATGCTGTAGTTGTGTGGCACATCACCCTCCTGTTTTTAGGCTATTTCCCACTGTGGAAAATGATTGATGTACATCCAGATATCATCTGCGATGCCGTGTCAGAACACCACATCCAGGTACCACTCACAGCGACTGTCATGGGCAGATAATAACATGTTTCCCTAGATAGTGTACTGTGTTTATCATGCGGATGGTTATGGGAACACCATCACGACTGTACCACATGTAATAAACTAGAGGAGGACTGCAATAGGTCCAGAGGCCATCATCTGACCATTTTCATCTCTTACAATACACATGCTGCTGCTGTGCAGGTGTACACCTTCACATCCACCAGAGAGTGTGCGTGCGGGACAGGCAATGTACACCAGGGAAGGCTTTGGAGACTTAACCATAAGCATCAGCTGCCACACGCCGAATAGTACAGGGGCAAACCCCTGACTACACATTACTATTACATGTGCATGACGTTGCTACATGTGCCACAAAGGCGACATGTTGCTGTGCTGTAAGAACATGTGTGTAGGTGAGTGAGTGCCATCTGCAACAGATATAGTAGACATACATTAGGTGTGGCACACATGTCAGTCCATGTGAACGGATGCCATTGTCACCACAATCACACTCTAATGGACACGCATTGACACCTTTGCCAGGGCGACAAATACACAATGTAACTACTTAGTTTGCCACACCGCATTAATGCACAGGACCACATGCACCACAGGGATATCTGGAGGTTTTATGGGCAAGAGCATGTGAAAGTGCTTGACAACTGTTGGTATGCCAATGAGGTTTATACTGGGAGTGACTGTGGTTGGGAGCATCACAACCCACATGCAGATACAGGGTGCCAGTACTGGTATGCAAGTATGCATTGCTCCATGGGTGTGTAGTGTTTGGCTGTGCAAGATAGCTGTACAAGGCTGGGTGAGGGGTAATCCTTGCCATTGTGTCACCCGACAATGGTGTGCAGTGCATGGGTGTAGTATCTGCAATGTCCCACACAGATGGGTACTGCAGTATCTGGCCTGTCATCCTGGTTACCAATGTGTAGGGCCATAGCTTTGCAATGCATGCCATATCTGTGTTTGATAGTCCTTCACATGGACATTGCCTGGGATGTGCATGCCCCACAATACTGTACAGTGACATGTACAGGTGTACCTGGTTTGGCAGACACATGCAGTGTACACAGCCTGTTATACCCCGATATGCTAATACTGGCCTAGTGTGGTGAAACCTGCTTATAGTGAGCAGGGCGGCCCTGCACATGCATGGATAGTATGATACAGGTATTCCATGGTGTCAGTGGCATGGGTCCATACAAGGCACACGTGTACAGCATTGACTGGCCTTAGTGGATCATATTTGATGGCACCACATATGTTGCAGCCATTCAGTGTGGTACATAGTGAAGGCACAATGTCTGCATATATGTGCCTATTGTACCACTGTACAGGGTGCCATGTCCTCTGCAGGCTACTGCAGTCACACCATGCCTACTATCTGTCCTCAATGTGCATGTTACTAGCAACATAGTGGGATATCCTAGGCAAAGTTGTATGTACATGGCACATGGGTGCGGGACATATACTGGGTACTAGTATGGCTGCATACTTGCCATGGCTGACTGACAGCTGTACTCCTTGTGAGGTGGCCAATGTGTCATAAGATGGATACTATATAGGAAAACTACAAAACCTGCTCCCAAACATGTCCAATGGTAAGACAATCACGGCCACCTCTACTCAGGCTCTGACAGACACACACTTGCCATGTCTTGTATACAAACTCCTACCATATCACACACTGCAGCAACACGGTTTTAGGGCATGAGCTATGGCAAAATACTACAAAACATTGTACTTGTCTCATTCAGGCAGAAACACACACACACACACACACACACACACACACACACACACACACACACACACACACACACACAGTTGGCATGTCTAGGATAAGAACACCGACCTAACTACTTTACTACACTACAGCATTACGCAGTTACAGAACGCACTACCGAGATTACTGGGACACAGTACTCCCAGAGGTGTATTTGTAGATGGGTGACATCATCGGCCTTGCTAACGGTGGATATAAGAAATGTATGGAGTGTGAGCAGTATAAAAGCATTACTCAGTCCACAGGCAAACGAGGGAACACACACACACAGCAAGTGTGGGACTAGAACACCGACCTAACTACTTTATTAGACTACAGCATTACGCAGTTACAGAACACGCTACCAAGATTACTGGGACACAGCACTCCCAGAGGTGTATTTGTAGATGGGTGACATCATCGGCCTTGCTAACGGTGGGTATAAGAAATTTATGGAGTGTGGGCAGTCTAAAAGCAATTTACAGTCCACTGGCAAATGGGGACAGACATACACACACACACACACACACACACACACACACACACACACACACACACACACACACACACACACACACATACACACACACATACCAGTGGTGGGTACGGAACACCTGCCTATTTACAGATTACTATTACAATACTACATACTTACGAATCGCGCCACACAGACTACACATGTCAAGGCTGTCATTATGACCATCTGGGAATGCGGACATCAACAGGGATGCTGGCTGTTAAGATGTACATACCTGTGAACCTGTGTGTTTAAAGTAGGAATCCATCCTGACCTGGAGTATGCTCATCTGTGGAATGGATGACTACTACCACTATACATGTTTACAATGGCCATGCCCATACACAGAGGCACATAACCGACACAAGGTGGCACTGGGCATGCTCACACACAGTAGCACAGGGCTGTTTGGAATGCACTATGTGTCCATCTACACAAGGATATACTGGGCATGCTCATACACTTAGTAGCACAGGGGCCATGCTCACACACTTAGTAGCACAGGGCTGGTTGGAATGCACTACTATGTGTCCATCTACACAAGGATATACTGGGCATGCTCATACTCCTAGTAGCACAGGGCTGACTGGGAAGCACTCTGATGCTAAACACGGAAGGCCACAGTGGCCATGCTATTACAGGTAGATGTAAAGAACACATTTAATGGGCTCTGGTGTTAGTAGTTGTCATTGTTAGCAGGAACACTGCTCTACATATATTTGACACCAGTCTTTTACACAACATCTTCTGTCATTCTGGGGTGACATGGCTGACAGTAGGCAGGCCTTTGTCACATATCACATGCAGCCATGATTCAAGGGAGTGTGGATATTACCCAAGTCGCATCTGCCCACACAGTGCCATTCCAAGGCAAATGTCTTAAACACAGGTTAGCTCCCATACACCTACAGGACAACTGCATTGTTTTCTTATGCTAACCAGTGCTAGATGTGTAGCATCCATATTCACAGCTGGTCACTGTAGATCCAACAATGGGGAGGACTGACATCTGTGCAGTGAGGAACACCTGGCTGATGGCTCTGTAGTGCACAATAGCACTACCACCATATACCTCAGAACCTAGCACTACTACCATATACCTCAGAACCAGACATGTCGGCCATAACACAGGTACGGACTGCTCCAGGTGGTGTACCCACATACATAAAGGCCACTCACATCTACTGACTGGTCCCCCCATGAAAGGCATCACAGATGAGCCATGTGCAGGACACAGTGTCACATGCTGCATTCTAGGATTTAAACCTCAGACAACACCATGCCCTCGGACCACCAACACGCAACCATACATGTTGTATGACATAGAAGAGTACACCACCATGTGACCCTTGACCTGTGTACTGTACTAAGCTCTACATCAACTGTAGAGAGTACACATGTACTGACGTAGTTACATCATGTGTTATGCAATGCAGTGATACCACTGTCTGTGACCAGGTCAGCTGTACACATACCAGGGGCCCTCGGTACTTTCCCCCATTAGCAGATGACTGTTGCTGTACACCAGTACACACCCTCATCTATGGATATGACATACATGTACCTGCCCTGGGTATGTACATGCCACACACACACAACATACCTGCAAATAGCATAGCGGTTGTTGTCCTTTGTGCAAACAAGTGGCTACAGCCATTACACACATGCACATGGAATGTAGGTCCATGGCTGCTGAATGCTAACAGTACATAAGGTGTGATAGCAATGCTGACAAAAGTAACACCCCTCTGTACTGGTCACCCATCATATCATACAACAGTCCATGTGTCATGTATGTCATTACGCATATCCACCAATTGCAATGCCTATAAACATGCCCAAATGTCAGGATTGTTGGACCTACACACCTGTACACATAGTGTTGTGCATTCAGATAACATGCGTGTGCAGTTGCTGATGTATGAAAGTGACGTGTATCCTAGTACATCATGCAGTTGCAATGCAGCCTCAACATTGCCAACTGTATATGGTGATATGCTGAATGTACAGAAAGATGTACCACAGGTATGAACAGATGTGTGGAAATAACTAAGTGGTGGGGCTTCTTTGCAGATGGATGTTTGCTGTGGACAGCTCACAGGTGTGTCACAAGCAGTCCTACAATACCCTGTGTAACCATTAAGCAATGGTTTTGTTAATTGAGGGACATAACACACAACTTAGACAGCGGTCAGGGTGACAGCGAAGGTAAATCACTTGACACCTGTTAATAGTTATGATGTCCCTAGTGCATATATCAGCACTGTTGCCACAGGAAGCGTCAGTACAGTTTGTAATGCATGCAAAACTGCTGTAGGTCTGACATACATAACATGAGCTAGGCAGGTCTGAGATTCACAGTACTGGCATGTGTGGTTGCGTGTGTGTCCATATATGTCACATATTGTAGGGAATACATCTCAATTGTTACTCACTCTTCTGTACACTAGTATACACATCTGTACAGACTGCAATGTAGAAAGCAGGACATAGGAAGGGGCGTGTATCTCACACATGTGAGATATCTGTATGTGCATGACATAGGTGTATTAATTAATGAATGCCACAGTGTGTGTATGTAGGGCTGACTGGTCCCTGGGGTGAGGATGTATGTTACCAAACTGAACTGATAAGACCCCTCCCACCATCCAGGCAATGCATTCTACTACCAGTGTTGATGTCCCCGATCTTAGGCCGTACTAACTACCTGTACATGTGTATTCTCTGTGGCGTGTCATGTAGGTGCATAGTACTGTAATGATGATTTGCACATAGGCAGGGGTCCTCATCCCACAAATAGTAACTGTGTGCGAGTGTGTGTTACTGTGTCAGTGAATCCGTGAGTGTGTGGGTGTGTTACTGTGTCACTGAATACATGTGGGTCAATACCTGAGTGTGTGGGTGCAGTTGTGTGTTAGCATCCTGTCATGGGAATGTGTATTACTGATTCCAAATGAGGCATCACACTTCCCACTGGCCTCTACCCTTGTAATCAGCTAGACCACTCTCTTACCTTACCACTCCATGTAACTGTACCTGTGATGTCACACTTTATGGATGTCACATCTGTGGCCACAGTAGCTTAATACACAGCTATCATGCTCTTGGAATGGTAGACATGTTTGTAACGTGGGACATTCTCACTGGTATGTGGCAGCTACACGCTGCATGCTGGTATATTCATACACACCTGTGAGTAGTCCACATTGACATATGGGACACTAACTGCAAACACTGACATCCACCGGAACGTGCAATTAGACCTGAAGAAGGATGGCAGAACATCATGACCAAAATGCAGTTACTGTTGTTACACAAGACACATACTGTTAACAGTATTGTACACTTGTACTACATGGTATATCTGCTGCCTGTCAACAGTCCTCAATAATTGTAAACTACATGTATCTTCCTAGTCTGTTTACCCTGTGCATCAGACCATATGAGCATGTCCCTGCATCGATGGTGTGGATGTCAGGGATGTGGCACAGGCATCATCATATACACAGGGTGTTAATGTTTGCCGGAGGCCTAGGCTGCACTGCTGTTACACAAGACACATACTGTTAACAGTATTGTACATCTGTACTCCATGGTATATCTGCTGCCTGTCAACAGTCCTCAACAATTGTAAACTACACTTATCTTCCTAGTCTGTTCACCCTGTGTATCAGACCATATGAGTATGTACCTGCACCAATGGTGTGGATGTCAGGGATGTGGCACAGGCATCATCATATGCACAGAGTGTTAATGTTTGCCAGAGGCCTAGGCTGCACCATTGGATGACATCATGTGTGTGGGTTTGGGCCTTTGATCTAATTGAGTGTGTGTGGATGTTATGCATGTGTGTGTTGCAGTGCCCTACATATGTTTCCAGTGTGTGAGTGTATGTATGCACACAGTTCTACCATGTGTCTGGCCTACACAGGGATATTACTGACAGCTGCAGACTGTACACATGAGGTTTTACAGTTCACAGTGTCCGGCCACAGACATGTTACCTGTGCTTGCCAGGGGTTGCACGGGCACTACCAGGCAGAGGTGCAGATTGGGTACTGTCTGATGTCACTTGTCCACTGGAACTGTGTTTCTGTTGGGACCATCCAGGGCCATGTGCACATGGCCTGCTGTGTCGTGGTGTGGACAGCACAGCACCAGATGCACTGCTGCTGCTACCGCCACTATGGGAGCGGACATGTGAGGTAGCTCATACACATAGATCTGACACAGGTGATGTAGCAGGCCTACGTCCACGTGCCCAATGCCTCACTCCTACCAGATGTTCCAACACAGACAGCTCACACTCGCAGATTGTCATGCTATGGACAAGGACTCCAACTATGTCATCCAACCATCTATCCAAAGCTTCAGCAATCTGCTGTTGAGCATTTACCATTGCCTGGATGTTGTTGTTTAAAGAACAGACAGCAGCCCTCTGTAGCCTCTGATCTTCTCTGTTTTGCCATTCAGCATGTGCCTGTGCCTCCATTATAGCCTGAAACATGCATCTGGTGACACCAGCTGTTGCACTCTGTCATGCAGGAGCATGTTGGCCAGAGGTTCTCCTACAAGCAGCACTGGCCACGTGCCTGTGTGGGGCACCACCAGTCGTTTAGCTGACACCATGGTGTGCAGGCACACCTTCCATAGCCCCCACACTTTCCTGTTCCAAGCTACAATGTGCCAACTGTCCTTCCTCTATGGCCACTGGTGATGGGGTATGTGCAGGTATGGGATCTGTGTGCGGGGATGAGGGGGATATAGATGGAATGGCAACCAATGGCACAGAGTCAGCCCCTGACAACTCTGCCTGTGTCTCAATCATATGTTCATCATCACTGCTAGAGTCTGTGGGGACATTAACAGCATATGTACTGCAGGAGGGCAATGCACCTACATCACCTGTGAAGACAGACAAGAACTGTACACTACAATCTATACAATAGACACACACACAGACACACATGCATGTGATATGACAGAAGGCATGAAACATGCATGTGATATGGCACACAGCATGCAGCGCAGACAATAATAGTGGTAGTTATCATATATCCCTGGGTTGCACACAACAGCATGCACGTGTCATAGCAGACGGAATGCAAATTACACAATCATAGTAGTAGTTAGCATACATCCCTGAGTTACACCATGTGGACCAGCACAGGTTAACAGTACACCTGCCTGATGTGTGGCATATGGCCTTGACAATCACATGTAGTATGACATGTGATCTGCTGACGTGTGCAAAGACATGCATACATGTTTAACACAATGGTGTCCTGTCAAATATACAGTGGGGCAATGGTGTACCAATGCAGTGTTGTCTGTCGGCCCTACAGATATACTGCACATTTAGCTGATGTGCATGGCCATTGCAGGGAATCATGAGGCATCTCTAGTGCTATACAGTGTGAGTTACAGACAGGGTTCATAGCCATGACTGTGTTCAGATATAATACATATATACTGTGGAATGTGTCCCACGTCACTGAGGTGTATACAAACTAAACCATGATGTGGAAGTTGTGACACAGGTCACTGATGGGTATACGGATGACACCTCTGCACATCTGCAACCATATTGCTGCTGCCTGGCAACTATGACCAGACATGGTGAACATGTCAGTACACCATGTTCCACATGACATCTGTGTACCACACACACACACACACACACACACACACACACACACACACACACACACACACACACACACACACAAGGAGCTAGTATGACATTTATGTCCAACACCAGCAAGGGGAATGTACTGTATCTGTGGGCTGATGTGGATACTATACAGGTGACTGCTGTCATGTCACAACACCCTCAAGATGTTCAACACATCTTATGTGGTGGATTGATGTTACATCTACACAAGATGTGCACAGGCCTGTAGGATGTCTAGTGTTCCACATCTACAATATGACCATTATACAAAGGCCATGGTTGAACCATGTGTAGCCATTGTATGACAGGGTGTACACACAAGCACAACATGTCTACTGTGTGTGTTGCTCCATGTCCCTGGCCATCCTCCATGACCATGGGTGTACATGCGTTGTACAAATTATTGTGATGGGCATCCATTTCACATGTCTGTGTTGCCCATATGACATATATGCTCCACTGACAACAGGGTTATGCAAATAATGGGTGGTATGTGGGATATGTTTTCAGGTTAGGTAGGCAGTGTTGCAGCCAGGCCACTAGATGTCATGGACATGTCAAGATAACACATCACCTTGTGTGACATTCATAGCAGGGCTGTGATCCACACCAATGAATCCTGTGTGCTGGCCATACTCCAACCCACTGTGTAATACTGTTTGTATTCACCCCATGTGTAGATCTGATCTGTAGTACATCCCTAAAGTGAAAAGCACCTCCACCATTGTATGCACAGCTGTCCACACATCTGGCAATGACAGTGTGTGAGGATTCATGTCAGTGAGATGATTCACATATTTTGCAAGTGTTGCACATAGGTAGTCATTGTGATGCATTGCAGGTCCGACCTGTATATTGTGACAGGACCATACGTTATGTGTACATGTTGTAAATGGCCACATGGCAGATAGATTTGTGCATTACGGTTCCTGATAAATAATAACTCTCTCACCTGCAACAGGCTGCTGTCACAGAGGAATGCCAGGGGTACCTAAATAGGAGTAACACAGCAGTATGAGCATAATCCACCCCTGTATAATGGCTACAGGGTGCAATGTGCATAACACATACACCAGTACATTAGACTATACTATGGTGTATGCACATGTGTGCATACACAGAGCAGCATACTATAGTATGCGGCATGTGTGTATACATGCCTTGCATATGATGTTACATTACATATTGTACAGTGACACATGCAACTATATGGAATATAGTTGTTATAGGTGCAGTACTGACTTACCAGGCAACTCCACGCTCAGTGGTTGAGAGACACCCACCTCCACAATATCGGCTAAGGCTTGAGGATGTGGTTCTGCAGGTGTCGCCAGGTTGGCCAGTAGCTCCTCGGTATGTGTGAGTGGGGGCTGGGTTGGTGGTCCACCACCTGTTGCACCTTGTTCCCTGGCGATTGCATTTGCATGTTGTTTTGCCTATCTAATGAGGTCTGTACAGTGTCTGCACACCTGCTGGTATGTGCGGTTGTGGCCACCCACATCATTAACCCTCTTGCAAAGTTCCATCCACAGGGCATCCCGCTGCTGTGCATCCTGTGGCACATGGCTGAACAGGATATCGTGATTGTCAAGTAGGTATGGGATGAGGGCCTCGTCCTCTAAGTGGGTAAAAGGGGGTAGCCTTGCATGCGGCATACCTGGAAGACATAATGATAGAGACAGGTCATAGTAACTCACAGAGACATACAGAGCTACAGCTGAACATAAATGTGTATCGCATTTATTAAGTTTAAATAGTTGTATTTGCAAACTTACATGACACTGACGTGTTTGTGTCACACACATGCAACACTCAATGTTGAGTGGATATTATCACCATATATATGTGTGTGTGTGTCACCTGATTACATTGCTCATAATCCATGTGGTTGCTGTCTTGATGTGGGCATATCTGTTTGCCTGTACTGGTGTTCCTACCTATCAGCACATGGCTGGATGTGTCCACATTAATGCAGTCGACCTTGATGCTTTGTATATGTCACATATAAGGACTTACACTGCCTTAACAGACATAACCTGTGACCCTGCAGACTTGATCACATAAGGTTTTACATGTATGTGTTCTGCCATATACATCTACATGGCACTGTACAGTGATTAAACATCCTGCCATGTATCACCTGTGTTGCACATGTGATACACATGGGACACTGGCTAGCCAGATGGTATTTGCAGGGGTGGATATCAAGTACAGCATGTACAGTCAAAGTCCACTAGTGGGCTATATCCCATGGACCATGTATGAATCTAGGATGAAAGGTTACATGGCAGTAGCCGACAGACAGGTCTGTGGGGCCAGGTAAAGCAGTGCCACATTACTGATCCACAGGGTTAATGATACATATACCATGCGTTACCATGCGGTCATCACACCATGTCTGAGAGGGGAGCGATGTGCAGCTTTGATGAACAGGAATGCATAGCATGGCAGGACTAGATCAAGTGTATGGGACAAGGATCTGTCCAGCATGTGGAAGGTGGATGTCCATGAAGTATATGTGCGAGACCAGGATGAGTATGTGTAGCATGTCCAACATCACTGGGTTGGACATGGATTTATTCAGGGTATGCATCATGCTACATAGTGGAGATGGGGAATGGGAAGGCTGGTGTAGACCATCTGCACATGGCCAATACCCCTTAAAGAAAATATGTGATCTGATATGGGTCACTTGAGTGTTGTGTATGGCTGGACAATGATCTCTAAATTCATGAATGGCACCCTATCATTATTAGGGTTGCCACATATGATTACCTGACAGGTGTGGTGACATAGCTATCACAGGAAAGACAACTGCCCAGCTTCATCCCTCACACACAAGTGTCCATTATGTTGACCACTGCCTAGGTGGTAGTTCATGGGTACAGGGTTATTAACATAGGGGTGACAATGCAATATGTAGCTGTCAGATTGTGACCATATGTCACACACACCTCACCCACAAAGCCCCTGTATGTTGTCCACAACACACCTGAGTCAGCTATTGCTCCTAGGTCATAGTCATTCACATACTTCAATAGGCAGATGCCTTCTGTTTGTCTGTGAGGTATGAACTACAATGAGGGGGAATAAAATTCATTAACCTTGACATACTGTATCTACCACTGGTGTGATGATCATGTATTATTCAGACACATTCTTTAATGTTGATTCTGCCAGCAGTTCTGTTGCAAAACACTCCTGTGACATAGGAATATACATCTAGTATACTGAGTGTAGGTGATACACAGTATGGGTGATGATATCCTATGACATGGCAAGGTTATGATATGCAGTGTGACATCAACCATACTGTCATCTACATCTGTACTGCTGACATCAATTAAATGATCAAGGTTCATGGCCTTCCAGACCAGACTCAGCAGAGTAGTAGTAAAGTACTTCCCATTATCAGTGGTGTCTCCCCCTTTGTGGGTTGTGATACCTGTTGGTGTGCACCATTCAGTGTGTACACAACCTGACATGGAGCTATGTTTTACATGTTGTGTATGTGGAGAGCATCTTGTTTTGCCATATGTGTATGATACAACCTGTGATGTGTAGCCTGAGTGCAGCTTGTACCTGCATAGTTGTGGGTACAGGGGCCCTGTGGTGTACATGGATATATGCTTGTGTACCTGTTGGGGGGAAGGGGGCCATGTGTTTATGTTATCCAAGACCCTATCTGGATTATTTATTCATGCTAAGTACTTGTTCAGGACTTGTAAGCACTACGTAAGCTAATAATTACTATAGCACTCAATCTTCCTCATTACCTAGAGGTAAGGGTGAACAGGTTTTGTACATACTTTTCTCACTTGCTTACAGTAATATAGATCTTGTACTCACTTTCCTCACTTATCTAGGTGAATGTAGTTCTATATTCAGGCATGTCCAAGAGTCAACTGCCATTGTTCTCACCTGTCTATCTGATGAATCTGGACATCTTGAGGCAATGTACACATTGCCTCATGTACACAGACAAGCTTCTCCGCCTACCACCCAACACTACAACCTGTGAGAGATGCACTCATCTAGCCAAACTGGAGGTAAAGATCTCTCCAACCAGGCCTGACCCTGACTGTCATATAGAGAAGGTAAACATTCGCACAACACCACACTCATCACATAAGTCTCACTGAATCTACCCCACCATTAACTGGGAAAACTACTCCTGTACCAACACATTAGCTCAAGAGTTTCTGGAATTCATAAACACCAATGCCCTGACTTAACATATCCACACACCCACCAGGGGCAACAGTATCCTAGACCTAGGCATTACCAACATGAGTGACTGGTGCTCCACACGTGAGGCCAACTCCTCGTTGGTCTGATCAGACCATGAGCTGAACGCAGTTGATATCCACATCCCGCCCCCCATTAAGGGAACCACATCATAATATGTCTACAAGGCCAACTACATGCTTCTTAAGACAGACGTGGTGGATGACATGACACCCATGCAGATCGACAGTACTGTGACAACTGCTGAATCCTACACAGATGCACTCTATAAGCACTTACACAAGTGCATGGCTTGTGCTATCCCAAACAGAACCAGGACGCTATACTCCTAATTAACAAAACCAATCTGGTGGTCCCCTGCCATAAACAAAATGTACTGCAGGAGGAAGACACTGTTGCAAACGAGAGTACAATCCCATGTGTGGAGGAGCTCCCTGGCCAGCCTCAGTAAGAAGGTGATATCCCTTATAAGATCCTCCAAAGCTAGCTACGAAAGCTAAAATTCAACTAATACCAACAACAACCACAAAGCATTCTACAGCTATGTCACATATCTCGATGTCAACAACCAGATCTGCTCTGAGTTACAGCACAAAGGCACGAACATTACAGAAACAACTGATATTGGCAACATGCTGGCAGATCCCACTCAAAGCTGCACACTCTAAAGGCAATATCACAGCATCCATGGGACCGGACAACATCCCAGGCTGCGTTTTACACGAACTTCAGAATGTACTGTCTCCCCACCTATGCACCATGTTCAATAATAGCCTCACATCGGGCATAGTGCCCCCTGAATGGCGCACAGCAACAGTTATTCCACTCCACAAAGATGGCGCCACAATGGACCACGGGACCTATTTCCCTATAGGCCTGACAAGCCTGGTCTGCAAGGCTATGGTGCACATCATGGATCACTGTCACAGAGACATTGGGTACCTCCCAACCTTTGACCCCTCCCTGTTTGGCATTATTAAGGCCAGACCATGCCTTCTAAACCTGGTGGAGTTCTTAGAGACAGTTACCAAGGCATTAGTTGAGGGTAAGGAGGCCCACACAACCTACCTAGATCTGTCATAGGCTTTCAACACCATTCCTCCTTCTGGTATTATCAACATACCCATCCGCCTGAACATTAACACCTACATCATGTGACGGTTTGCAAAGTGGCTCACAGACAGAACCCACACAGTGGGAGTTGTATACCCTAGGTCCAACTGTATACCAGTTACAAGTGGCATCCCCCGGGGCTCAGTCCTAGTACCCCTCATGTTCAGTATATTCTTCTCTGACGTACAGACAAGCATAGGAGGGCTTTGGCTGAAAAGGTTTGCAGACGACTGCAAACTAGGGGACATAATTGTTTCCCCAGCTGTTACAGACACCCTCTGGAAGGGTCGCACTGAGATGGATACCTGGTGTTAATCTCATGGCATCAAGCTGAATGCCTAAAAGTGCATAGTCATCCCCTTTGGATATAACTAATTACCCGTGGACTACCACATAGGTGCTAGTCTCCTACATACAGAAAAGGTAATAAGGGATCCGGGAATCCCAGTAGATAGCAATCTCTCCTTCGATACTCATAATGACAAGGTGGTTAGAATATCCTTCTACATGGCCCCCCCTAATCTCTAATAGATTCGCATCCAGATCAAAGGAGGCCATTGTGACTCTGCTCATGACATATTAGACCCATTAAAGGATACAACACCCCATTTGGGATATACCTTACAAGACAACTGCAACAGCTTGGAAGACCACACCAGTACCACACCAAGAGGATTACTGACCTCAAACAGATGACCTATGCAGCCCAACCTAAGAAACTCCAGCTGTACTCAGTTGCAACCGCATACTCACAGGTGATCTCTGCTTGACATACAAGGCCCATGTCCAACCCTGTATTGCTGGTTATGCTCCATCTAAACAGAGGCCCCTGAGAGCCACATGCTCTAGGGATATACACCTAACCACAACGATGAGTAGGACATGCTGGACAGATAGATTCCTGACCTGGACACTCCCCATGCTTTGGAACATGATTTCAATGTACATCAGGCAGGGCCCCTCACTAGCACTCTTCAAGGGAAACCTTGACGTGTGGATGGGAGACAGACATGTACCCTGGGGATCACTGCAGTGGCTCTGCTGGACAGAGGCACAGGGAACTAATAGCTCTGCCGTTCAGAGGCACAGGGAACCAACCTATGGGGGTGACAAAAGGCAACACACTCTAGCTAGGCTTACAAATACGCTTGGTAAGACAGCCTAGTACCTACCTTTGCACATTACATGTCTTATGTGCATGGATAGTTAAATAGCTCTTCCATTTTACTTTGCTATCATGCTGATAAACTGTCGGGTGACTAAAAGACATATGTATCCTGTTATTGTGTATTGTAAATGCCAATAGACATAACTAATGTTTGCCTAACATTACAGTAATGCTATGTAGCTTGTAATACATATCTGCCTACAATACTGTACATTACACAATTATTGGCACAATATCCCACAATGCAAATCATAATTGCACAGTGGCCCAACCTTCCACATGTTATTCTCTGTAATACACCCATGCATATGGCTACAGTTACAATATATCAACATATACTATCCCCTGTTATAGCACATGCTTGTTGGACCAGCCCTGCCACTGACATCGGATGGTGAGGAGTATTTCTGTTCAAAGCCATTATATAGCATCCCTTGTGGTGTATGCGGTGTTTGCCTTGTGACCTACAGCAGTGCACACAAATACTACAAGCGTTACTATGCTCAACAGTACATCATTGCAAGATAACTGTTTCCACTATATGGATTGCGTGCACTTTAAATACTACAGAAAGGTACTACATACACAGACATAATGACTGTTCTACATACCTTATTAGTAACTCGTGGTGTCGCTAACTGTTGATTCAATCCTTTTCAGTTTGTGTTTCAATGTTCTTTGTAACTTTCCGCTGGTATATACTGATGGTTTGAATGTGTGATAACACATCCTTTTCTAGTTACATATCGGTAACATGTGGTATCCTGTCTACCAATTGCTGTTCCAAAGTAGTTTATTAGATGCACATCAGCTGTGCAGCTACTCCATTAGCCGATACCATGGCAACAGTGGTGTATAACTGAGTACTCCTTTTGGGCGTTGTCCATTTGCCTTACTTTTGAGAAAAACAGCCTGGATGTGTTGTTTTCGATATATTTCAACAGCTATATGGAGACACACAGAGATATATTAGCTTCATGACTCCCATGGACTGTGTGTAATGGCTAGACGATTTAGTTCTGCATGTGAGTACAGCTGTTATATTTCATAACATTGCTACTTATGCAGGGTTTGTTTGTACCTAATACTTCTGCAGATGTTTAAATCTGGCAAGGATGTTTGGCCAGCTGAAGGCCGTATAGCTATGCATGGACTGTTATGTGGTGTACAGTGTGCTCACCAGACATCCTTGATTTGGTGTACAAGTGTAGCATACTGTGCTGTTATTCACTATTTGCTAACACATCCCAGTGTATGCACAACCCTCTGAAACAGGATTAGTGCAAACAAACCCTGTTATATCAGCAGCTGTTCCATTGTATAACAGCAGCTATTTTACATAGGGCCTTGTTAGTGTGTCTCTAACAAGGTATGTTAAGGCTTCTGCAGATGTCGTACAGTGAGTGAATGATTTGTAATGTTATTACAGTTTGTATTGTAATATGTTTGGGTGTGGGGGTGATGTTGGTTGGTGTGCATAGCAGATGCAGGTGTGTAGGAACTGCTTTTATACATAATCGCTATGTGTGTGAGGGTTCCTTCCCTATTTGAGCACCTCTCCTTTTGTGGACTAATACAATGGTAATTGCAGACTGATTCATTAAGGCACTGTTATGTGGTTCCTGTATAGCATGCAGGTGATGTTAGTCCTTGAATCCCTTCGGTAATAAATCTGAATGTAATAACGTGTTGCTACATGAAAGCTGTGTATTTCTGTCATAGGTATTTGCAGTCATCGTAGTTGTGTTGGTGACTGACCCTCTTTGGCTAGGGTTGCCACCTTTTCATATGGCCATAGTGGGACCTTTTCGGGACACACATCTGATTTTACAGGCTGACACAAACCCACGGTCAGTACAAGGGATAGAACTTTCCTTTCTTGCCTAAATATAAGCTTATTCTTGTAGCAGTTTAGTTGCTTATTCTGTTTCCTGTAACATGTAGTTATTCTAGATACAGAAATAACTATTGTATGCAACTATTACAGTACATATGGGACATAATTATGTCCTACAAACCCAGGACATTTGCCACATTTAATATATTTGGTCAGGACACAACTGCCCAAAGAGGGAGTGTCCCTCGCAAAGTGGGACAGGTGGTAACACTATCAGTGGCTCATGTCCATAGCACATATTTGTAATAGTGTATAGGCATATACTCGCCATATCCTTTGTTCATAAAGGTTGGTAGTGACGGAATGTGTGATTGCTATGGTCCATGTTATACACATATATGAACACTTCAACTGCTGTATACGGGAGACCTATGGAATCCAAAAACCACAGAGTTCCGACACACACTACCGGGAGCAGACTCCCATACCCCACATTACCGACATCGACAGTAACTCATGAAAGTAACATGAACATGGAACACACACATGCACACACAGACACACTGCTACCGAACACATCCAAAGAAACCATCCTACACTACGTATGAGCAGGTGGCCAAGCCCCCCTACACTCCCCATGTAAGTGTCTCTGTCCCCCACACCGTCCCCTACTTTAATATTCTACCTCCTAGGTCACACAAACAGACGCACAAAGCTAACCCACACCCACACATTATAGTCCCCCAAGAACACACACCACACACAGAAAACACACTTACACACACTTCAGCCCTAAGAAACACACTTACACACAGTAACCTACCTGAAACGCAACACCAGAAGCACTGACTAACTGTCCATTAACATCATGATTTTACACCTCGTGCATCTGGTGTTTCGGTACTGTGTTCTTTCGGACCTTAAGCCTCTGGATTACACGCGTCAGTATGTAAAGCAGTCAGTATGTGGTAGATATCCCATTTATATGTACCTCTAGGATTATGTAGATGTTGTTAACTTATCTATATATCTACATATATATGTATGTCCCCATATATCGACATATCTCTCTCGCTCTCTCTCCCTCTCTCTCTCTATATATATATATATATGATGTATGTATATATATATATATATATATATATATATATATATATATATATATATATATATATATATATATATATATATATATATGACATACACCTTTCATTGGGTACATGCCGGTTTGTCCTATTTCAACACATTCCTACCTTTTGTGTTTTATCCTGTCAGTATACATGACTGCCATTGGTACATCTCAGGTAGCTTAGTGTTATGTTATTGTGATGAATGTGTACATGGTTGCATGTTCTAATCCTGGCAGTGATATCTTACCTCTCAGAGCAGGCATTGGTAGTGCAAGGGTGATTAACGCACATTTCAGCGGTTGTGTGTTCCACATGTTTATTATTCTGTGGAGAACTACCTATATATGCAGGCTGTATTTAAGGTATACTATGTAACATGTAAACATCTGAGAAGATTCCTGTCAGGGATACTCCCCATTATTTAGAACTACATCCCTGATTACATTATAGAAAACCCCTCACTAACACTCCGGGGAATCCTTGCAGAGTGGGTGGTGAAAAGTGGCTACACCCCAGGGATCCCGCAATTAGCTCTGCTCCACAGAGGGACAGTTAGTTAATCAATGAGGTGGTGACAGCAGACACGTTTTGCCTATGCTTATGAGTGACCTCGGCAGTTGGGCATGTACCTACCTATGTATCTATGAACCTGTACATACAGTATGGACACATGCTGATAGCTTAATTTACTGTTCAGGTATTGACTTACCTTGTGCCAATGGTGGTTGTGTGTACAATAGTTGAGGGCTAACTATGTAGGATGCACACAGTAGACCACCTATACATGACAATTTACAGGTGGTCGTGTGTGTGTGCCATCCATGTTTGCTGTGTGTGCAGGTGGAGAAGGGTATAAGTCCATAAGTGCCTACACTGTCAGTGTGTGCTATACGTTCCCTCTTTGCCAAGGCATGGGCATACTGGGTATGCCTTCATCTGCCTACTGGGGCTAGCACAGTGTGTTCGTGGTCTGAATCCCCCTGTGCCTGTGGGTCCCTTGGCAATGGTGGTCGGCTGTGAGGGCCTTCATCATTCTGTCCCTGCTGCAGCTGTTTCTGCAGGATCATATTGTGTAGCATGGTATATGCTATGAAGATGTGGGCACACGTACCACAGAGTACTGCAAGGCTCCGCCAGATATGTCCAAGCAACGGAACCGTGATTTCAACATCCCAAATACGCGCTCTATGATGATTCTGGTTTCTGCGTGTGCCTCATTATGGTATTCTTGTGTGGCTGTGTGTGCATTTCTGATGGGAGTCATCATCTACAGTTCCAGTGCATAGCCAGCATCCCCCACCAGGTGGCCATATGGGATGTCCCCCCTGGCAAATACCTGATACAGCTGTGAGGCATGCCAGATGTGGGAGTCATGATAGCTTCCAGGGCTGCCAGCACACACATCCATGATAATGCCCTGGGCATTGCACATGACCTGGCAGTTGATGGAGAGGAATCCCTTGCAGTTTATGTAGTGCCTACCCTGTTCACCGGGTGGTGACTTGATGTGTATGTGCGTGTAGTCTATTGCACCCAGTACCTCTGGGTAGTCTGCCACACGGTGGAAGAGATGCATATTGCTGGCCAACTCCTCCTGCATTCGGGGGAAGTATGTGCTCATTGGCATGTGGTAACATGGCATCCAGAAACTGGTGGAGTACCCTGGATGCTGATGCCTGTGAGATCCCCATGATATCCTCAGTTGGCCTTTGGAAGGTACCTGTGGCTAGTATTCTCAAGCTTACACATACCTTCATGTTCACTGGGATGGGTTCCCCTCTGTTACTTCTGGCTCTGAGGCATGGCCGGCACAGCTCAGCAAGTTGCTGTATGATGTCCCTGTCCACCCTGTATTGCTCTACTATCTCCAGATCATGTAGCACCTGGTAGGTTACCCTGGGTCTAAACACTCTTCTCCTCCTCCGGTGCCTGAGATCATTGTCAGCATCATCCTCCACACCACCGTCAGTCTCCAACACATGCTGGTGAATCAAAGCTATGGCGGCCCCTAACATGTACATATTAAAAGTTCCCCATCTGTATACACCAATGGTGCAGAGTGTCTGGGAATACACAAGTGTGTGGCTTTCACACCTTATACTATTGTGCAATGGATGATGCTGGTGTAATTGGGTGTGTTTGTGCTATTCCAGCTGCAGGGTATCTTAATTATTGGTTTTACAGCAGGTACTGTTATTGTGGGGCCTTTGGTGTTGACTTGCTTGTCTGCCGTGATTCATCTATTGCCCTTTACTTCTATTTTCAACCCGATTCCCCCCCATTGTCAGGCATGCAGCCAGCTGCCGCCTTTCTTGTTTTGTACTTTCTCAACCCAGGATTGTGTTGGGAAATGTGTTATGTAGCTGATCTACTGCAAGTTTGCTTTGTTCTGCTGTGACAGTTCTTTTTTCTTTGTTGTATGGCACCTCCCCTTTCCTGTTCTGCAGGTAGCTGCTAGCAGCCTTGTTAGCTGTTGTCTATGGCCCAATGTGTGTTTCTAGGTGCTAATTACTCATTTGTACTCCATTTACCATGCTGCAGCATTTCCTAATTGTCTTCCTGTATCCTTCCTGTTTCAGCTGTGGTGCGTGCTGTGCACAGCCGTTTACAGGGTTTCATGCGCGTTTTCATCCACGTTCACATGAACTTTCGGTTACCTTGTGTGCTCTCAGCTAAGCAAAGCTATGGCAACTTCCACACCCCTATCCTGCGGCTTTGCTTTGCAACACACAACATGGATTAGCAATGATGCAATGTACTTACAGCTACAGTGGTGCACCCCTCTCTTGATGTCATGTTTACCTCCAGTCCACTCCTCAGTGTTGTACTGCTATGACGTGTGGTACATCCTTATGCTGGTGGGGCGTTTGCGATTCAGTATTACTTGACTCATTTGCATGGCATTGACTGCTAATTCCTAGTTACCGCACGGAACACTTTCACAGACCCTTAGCAACCCTTGCGCCATGGTTGTGGTGTAGCATGCTTGCCATTGACTATTATGGGGATATCATGAATTGCGTTACATTGCAGTTTTATGACATCTAAATATATTTTCCTTGTGATCCCATTTGCACACAGATGCACTGCAGTTTGGCCATGACATTAAATGTTATTTTTTTATATGTTGTGCATGTTGTTTTATGCCATTGGCTATATATTTAGTCATTGGCATATATTAACATTATAATACATAAGTTTGGTCCGCTTTCATGGCTCCGATTTTATGTTTGACAAAATGTAAACCATTTTTTTTTTGGTTTTCATTTCTACATGCTTACGCTATGCCTGCACCACTTCATGAATCACTATATACCTTAATTTGCATGCTACACTGCTGTGCATGGGGTAATTAGCATACATGCACCGGGAGCTGCACAGCTCTGCTGGACGCTGGTAGTGCACGTGGAAACAGCTCTTAACTGAACTGCTCGGTGGCCATATTCGATGCTAGATCGCCGACACTACCCCAGCGCATGGCGCAAGCTTCATGAATCCCTGGGACAGAAAAATACCATTCAATACTTAAACAGTGAAGCTAACAAAAAAGCTTTGTAAACAGTGAAAACAGTTACAGTAACTAATATTTGCCTAATTTGCTCTTGGTAGCACCCACAATGTAACCTGGATTGCTTCTTTTGACAGTTAATATGGGGTTACATACAATGGTAGCATATTTTAATACATATGAAAATTTGCTTTTATTAGCCTTGTTACTCATACTACAGGCAATAAAATGTTGTGTCAAATATTTGCTGTCAAGCAGCTTAGACAAAACTATTTATTTCTCAGTAAACTTTCTTTTACCTCTTGCTTTGAACCATTAGACAACCAGCTCATATGTCTATTTACACTATGTGCACTTTGCCATAGCACACCATTTTGGATTCAGTAAGCGACTCTACATGTTGTGTAGAGCCATGCACAGCAGCACAAACAAGGTAAATACTGTGGCATGCAAATTACAGCATAAGCAGCTGAACTGTTTGCTAATCAACCAATCCAAGATGGAGGAGCTATTCAACAGGCTATAAAGCAACCATGTAGACTCAGAGATGATTTTTCCTTTGAATTCCAAAACCTATTAGAATACAGTCACAGAAAGGAGTCTACACAGAAATAATGATAGGGGGTGTTGCTGCTTTAATTCATGTGTATGTGCAACAGACTGAAGTTTATGTTGCTGCAGCTGCTGCTAATAGACTTAAGACAAGAAGAGTTTTCAAGACCCCAGTTAACTTATCATGGCTTACATGATTTGGAAATTGTAGAACACTACAGGGTGGATAGAGACACACTAGAGGAACTGTGCATCCTCTGTTATCCTCAACTCAGAGCCAGGGCAAACTGAGTGGAACCCATTACAGTGGAGACAAAGGTATGTTTAGCACTTAAATCAGAGCTATAGATACCCTTCAGAGACCAACAGGGGACATACTGGAGGTGTCACAGGCATTACTGTCTAGGATTCTCCTTCAGTTCTTGAATGCTATGCTCCAACATGCTAGTGACAACATATATTTTCCCTGTACTCCTGAGGACAGGGCCAGAAATATGCAGGAGTTCTACTTTGTAGCACACTACCTTGAAGTACTGGGTGTCATAGATTACACACATATATAAATTAAAGCACCATCTGTGGAACAGGGAAGGCTCTACATTAATTGAAAGTGCTTTCACTTTATTAACTGCCATGTTGTGTGTAATGCCAAGAAGATCATTTTGAATGTGCGTGCTGGCAACCCTGGCAGTTACCATGTCTCACATATCTGGCACACTTGCCAACTGTATCAGAAGTTCAGTAGGGGGAATATCCCACAGGTCTTGAACTGGGACATGCAGGTTATGCACTGGAACGATGGCTGATGACACACAGCAGAAATACACATACACCCACTTAAGAAAGCCATAATGAGGCACATGCTGAAACCAGAAATATCATACAGGGTATGTTTGGGCTGCCTAGATACATCTTGCAAAGCTCTGCAGTATAATCTATGGACATTTACTGAAATCTTCACAGTATGTGCCATGCTATGCAATATTATCCTGAGAAAACAGCTTCAACACGATTAACAAAGGGAAGGAGCACACATCTCACCACCAATGCCAAGGTCACTACAGCCACATGCAGATGAGGAGTCAGAAGGAGAACTAGAAGCTGTTGTGGGTGTAGGCAGATGTAGGCATGCTCAATATGCCCTCACATTGGCTAAGAGACAATGCATAAGACACTCACTCACCGCCTAAGGGCGTAAAATCTTTCTGTTACACATATACATATAGTAACATTGATGCCAGGCAACTTTCACAACCTTTACCTCCCCATGTATTGGCTGTGTACTGCTTTCATCAGACAGAGTAAGCCCTGAACTAAAACTGTTGCAACTGCTGGATTTACAAGCTAAGTGATGAACCTGGAGTGCATTGTGTAATAATATGAATGACTGGCATATCCTTGCATTTTGTTACTTGGTAGTGTAAACAAGTAAAAGGTGGATGATTTGTGCAGAAATTACCTTAACATGTGACAGCAGAGACTTATTTGACTTATATGTGCCCATTATTAGTTAGTAGGCCCCAGGCATCAAAGAGTCACACAGTCTTACCGCTCAAGAGTAGTAATGATCACTGCATGCCCTCAGTGTAGCACCATACATTTGTACTGGAAAATCATTAACTATAGAAGTTAGAAAGTAATGATACACAATTTCACTTTCAGACTTCACAACCCTCACAACATCATTAACAATAAAGATGGAAAATTCTGATGGTATCAACTGTCTAACTTTATAAAACCAATATAAGTCAAAGGTTGAATTACCAGTTCAACATCATAAATGCAGATATATTAAGCACTAAGTCAGTTATACATCCTGAGGAGCAGACATAAAGCTTAAGTATTCCTGAACCCAAAACACTGAAAACAGAGATATGGAACAGTTATCATCACTTGCACAGGGTATTGGGGGTGCAGGAAGCCTAGGCTGACACAAAAGTTCGCTGAGTGTGTATGAGTAAGAAAGAGAAGCAGGCAAACATTTGGGTAAACCAACAAATGGCCAGTGAGACAAAATGAGTTTTAAGTTGCATGGCTGAACCATGTAACTGTTCTGTGCATGTCTGTAGGGGTCCTCCAGGTGAAACTGGTGTGTGAGCATCTGCATGAACACAGCCAAGCTCTGTGCTTGCTCTACATCTTAGTATGTCAGACAGGTGTGAGCCATGCATGGTAGAGGTGGAAGTTTATCACTGTCAACCCTGACCATGAGAGCTAGCTCTACCAGGAGTTGCACTGGCACATCCATGCACATGGTCAGATGCACTGCTGCTACCTGAATGTGAATGATGTTTGCTGGATGAGTTCCCCTCGCACGTATGCCCGGGACCATGACCCCATGGCCTGCCACATTGGGCTGTGCACAGCTTACCCACTGATGGAGTAGTGAAAGTACTGCCACTATGGGAGCATGATCGGCCACGGCCACATTGGATAACAGCAGACAATGTGGCAGACCTATCCCCATGAGAATGCTGCCCCCCTCCCAGCAGACATTCCATCACACAAAACACTCTTTCCAATGTGTCACTTATCTGCTCCATTGAATAGGCACACTGTAGGCAGTCACTCATGTCAGTGTGTGCCACATCTACAACCATAAGTATTTCTCTGGAGCACCTATGGAACGCACCTATGCCTGCATGATGACCCTAAACATACACTGAGTGGCACGAGAAGAGACACCTAGATCAGGTAGAGGATGGACAGCAGTCCTCCTCTGAAGACCCTTAACAACCCCCAGGATACACCACATAACCCACACACTCAGGTCACTCCACAACAAGTACAAATATGACTCTGTCATTGTCCATGTTGGTGTGAATGACCTGAGGTGTACCTCCTTGGACTACATGAAAAGAGACATGGAAGAGCTTTCTGATCTTGTAGCCCAGGCAGGTATGACCCTAGCCATGAGTAGCATTCTGCCATCGCCCAGAATGATACCACAGTACAAGGACAAAATGATTGACTTCAACAATTGGCTAAGCTTCTGGTGTCATTCTAAGGGGATCTAGTATCTGTCTGCTTGGGATGACATGGTCGACAGACCAGGATGCTTTGCCACAGATGGCTGGCACCTGTCGCACCTGGGATTCCGGATACTGGCTAAGGCTCTTGCTGCCCCTCTAGTGCCTTTTTTAGGCAGGGTTCAAATAACAAATTCACCACCATAATAGGAACAGGCAAGCAAAAACTGAGGGTAATGCTACTCAATGCTAGAAGTCTAAATCTCAAAATGCACTCACTCAAGGCACTCCTTAAAATGGAGAACATCAGTATCTGCGCAGTGACTGAGACCAGGTTCAAGGCTCCAGAGAGCACCCCTGCACTACCAGGCTATAACTCATACCACACTTTTTGGCCATGTAACCTGGACCAAAACACCAAAGGCGGAGGTGTGCCCATATTCATTAAGGATATCCACACTGCCAGGCTAGTTGCTCAGCATAATGCATCTGAGGTTATCCAAATGCAACTAACTCTGGGCAAAACTGCAATCCAAATTTTAGCTTGCTACAGATCCCCCACCATGCCCCAGGATTCCCACTCCTCTTTTCTTAATGTATTGGAAAATATTAGGCTTCAACCAAACACCCTAATAATGGGCGACTTCAACTACCCCAACATTAACTGGAAAAACTACTCATGTACCAACTCCTTAGCTGAACTCTTTCTGGAATTCATAAACTCAAATGCCCTAGATCAACTTATCCACACACCCACCAGGGGCAACATTATCTTAGACCTAGTCATTACCAACATGAGTGACCGGTGTTCCACACCTGAGGTCAACTCCTCATTGGTCCGATCCGACCATAAGCTAATCACCCTTGATACCCACATCCCACCCCCACCCCCCATTAAGAAAACCACAGTAAAAAATTTCTCCAAAGCCAACTTCATGCTTCTTAAGACAGAAGTGGTGAACATGACACCCATGCAGATGGACAATACAGTTACAACTGCTGAATTCTACACAAATGCACTCTATAAGCACTTACACGAGTGCATGGATTGTGCTATCCCAAACAGAACCAAGACGCTATTCTCCAAAAAAAGGAAGCCAATCTGGTGATCCCCTGCCATAAACAAACTGTACAACAAAAGGAAGAAACTGTTGCAAAAGACAGTAAAATCCCAATGAGTGGGGGATCTCCCTGGTCAGCCTCAGTAAGAAGCTGAGATCCCTTATAAGATTGTCCAAAGCTAGCTACGAAAACAAAATCATCACTAATTCCAAGGACAACCACAAAGCATTCTATAGCTATGTCAAGAATCTCGATGGCAACACCCAGATCTGCTCTGAGTTACAGCACAAAGGCACGAACATTACAGAACCAACTGATATTGCCAACATCCTGGCAGATAGGTTCAGTGCTAACTTTACCCCCCTCTCACCCCCTAAAGGGCCCATATCTATACAGGAAGAATGCAGAGTCCCTGTAATTACAACTACGCAGGTTAAAGCTGCACTCTCTAAAGCCAAAAATACAGCATCCATGGGACTGGACAACATCCCAGGCTGCGTTTTACATGAACTTCAGAACGAATTGGCTCCCCACTTAAGCACCATGTTCAATTATAGCCTCATATCAGGCTTTGTGCTCACTGAATGGTGCACAGCAACAGTTATCCCACTCCACAAAGGGGGAGCCACTACTGATCCTGGGAGCTATCGACCTATTAGCCTGACGAGCCTGGTCTGCAAGGCCATGGAATGTATAATCATGGAATTCATAAACAAAGACATTGGTAACCTCCAAACTCTGGATCCCAACCAGTTTGGGTTTGTGAAAGGCAGATCATGACTCCTGAAACTGATTGACTTCTTTGAGGCAGTCACCAAAGCCGTAGATGAGGGTAAGGTGGTTCACACAGCCTATCTTGACCTCGCCAAGGCTTTCGACATCATCCCCCATTCTGGAATTATAGCTAAACTCACTAAACTATGTATAAATCCCTGCTTCACAAGATGGGTTGCCAACTGGCTCACTGACAAAACCCACACTCTAAAAGTTGCAGACTCCAAATCTGACCTCAAAGCAGTGACAAGTGGAGTACCACTGGGTTCCATCCTGGGACCTTTCCTGTTTGGTATCTACTTCTCTGAAGTACAGGCTAACACAGAAGGCCTCTGGCTAATGAAGTTCGCAGATGACTGCAAACTAGGAGCCATAGTCAAGTCCCCAAATGCTGTGGTCATCCTACAGAAGGGCCTCACTGAGACAGATGCCTGGTGTCAGAGCCATGGCCTCAAGCTCAATGCCAAAAAGTTCAGTGTCATCCCCTTTGGTAAAAACTCTGTACCCATGAACTACCACATAGGCAGCAATCTACTTAACACCGAATGCGTGATAAGAGACCCTGGGACCCAGGTGGACTGTAGTCTCTCCTTTGATAGTCACATTGCCACAGTAGTCAGGAAGTCCTTCTACGTGGCACACCTCATTATAAAAGGGTTTTCATCCAGGAAAAAAGAGGTCATTGTTCCCCTCTACTCGACACTCATTAGATCCATTATAGAGTACAATGCCGCTTTTGGAATATACCTCACAAGACATCTGCAGCAGCTGGAAAGGCCACAGAAGTACATCACAAATTAGATTACTGGCCTCAAACAAATGCCCTACACTGACCACCTCAAAGAACTCCAGCTTTACTCTGTAGCATATCGCCTACTCTGAGGTGATCTCTGCCTAACATATAAAGCTATGTCAAACCCAGAGCTGTTGGACATGCTACACCTAAAGAAATCCCAATCCCTCCGAGCTACATGCTTTAGGGATCTAAACCTTGTCACCACAATAAACAGGACATGCTGGAGGGATAGATCCCTGTCCCAGAGACTTCCCATACTCTGGAACAGGCTACCCATTTATGTCAAGCAAAGTTCTTCATTAGCACTCTTCATGAAAAATCTTGATGAGTGGATGGGAAATAGGAAATACACCCCGGGATCACTTCTGTGTCTCTGCTCAACAGCGGCACAGGAAAATAACTTTCTTGGGTGGCGTAAGCTAGGGAACCTTGTTGGCTAGGCTTACGTAGGCCCTTGGGCCAATAGCCTAGTACCTACCTATGAACCTGTGAACCTATTCATAGCACCTAGCCCACACTTTGGCTACAGCTAGATTCAACAGACACTGAAAACATAGTAACCATATTTTCCCAATTGATTTTCTCACCCTCCATCTGTCCCATATCTGTGGGCTGAATGGAATAGGTAGGCACAGGCCTACTGGCTGTGTCTGATGGATTTTCAGGGGAAGGCTGAATGTCAACCTCAGTGTCAGATTCAACCTCTGGATCTCCCAACTGTGCCTCTGTTTGGCCACCATCGTCATCAGAGTCTGCTGCTACTCTAACATCAAGTAGAAGTCCCACACTTCCACTGTCAGGATCACCTCTGATAATAAGAAACATACACAGGAAAAAATACCTAAACTACTATACTCCATTATAGGCTAACAAAATAACAGTGCTGCTACTATTAAGACAGTACAGCAATACACACAACAATCCTGATATCAACATCACACACTAAAATATTTCTTATAATTGTTCATCAGTGCTGACATAAAATGGTTGGCTTACCATGTGCAGATAAGGGTGTCCTCTGCATGCCAGATGGTCCTGAAAGAAGTTAAGTAGAATGTAAGGACAGTACCATCAAAATAAACAGTAACACAGGAGGTAATATTTTCCCCTTTATATGTCCATTAACTGTACTTTCAACAAGAACTTGGATGACACCTCCAACCTAAGCTAATAAATCAGAATGCGTTGTTAATTGTAGCTATTTTTTATCCCCCTCAAAAAAGATTTCTTGTGAAGCAGAAGTAATATGTTGATATAAATTGTTTTACTATACAACAGTAATCAACAAATGAGATACAAAAGCCTACCTGGAAGCTCTTCCTGGGCCATGCTTGCTGCCTCTGAAACAGTAGCACCAATGTCAAGGACATGATGTCCTTCATTTTCCTTGGAGCTCTCTGAATCCCTGACAGTGGACAGGAGCTCTTCATTTGGTGTTAGTGGTGGCTCTGTAGAAGGCTCCCCAGTACCTATCTGATCATGAACCACTGCAGCTGCTCTCCTCCATGCAGATGAGATCATGTCAGAGGCCTTAAGGCACACCTGCTCATATGTCCTGCCATGGCCAATCATGGCATTAACATTGTCAACAATCTTCTGCCAAATCTGCATTATGCGTGACATATCTCCTCTTCGTTTTTCAAGTAGGAAGGCACCATGTTGCCCAAACGTGTCAACAATGACCTGATTTTCAGTATTAGTGAAGGGTGGTGTTCAAGGAATGAGATGCCTGGGTGGAATTGTCCTAGGTGTCCTAATAGGCAACAGAAGGATAATAAACATAATTATCAAAGTTACAAACTTATTGTTCCCAGACAAAACAGAAAAAGTAGCATTTCAGTATTACCCACTGCAGAAACATAAAGCAGTCTAGAAATTTGAAATACAAACAACAGGCTGGATGCAAAAAAAAAAAAGGAGAATGACAATAGCAACATATCCTTGTTTGTGCCATAACAGAAATGCAGCTTTACCCCCAGCCCAAAAGAACAGACAAATGACACATTTTGCTGACAAAACTATCTATGAAATGCTAAAAGTGCTATCAAATGAACTGTCCCTGAACCGTGTCTACAGATTTAATGCAGGACATTCTATTTTAAGGTATTGCCATTCATATATACATTTGAAATACCCTAACAAACATACCCATGGCATCAATACACTTCTAACTAATGCATATAGACAAAAGTGTAAAAGCCTTTGCTACAGATTTGTCTTAATTACATTGCAGCATATGCAGTATGTAGCTGACAAAATGCAAGCATACCTTCTCAAGTTCAATAATCCTCTGTGCGGATATATCCCAAAGCAATAGCCTCTTTTCTGTGTTCTTCACATTAACAAGTCTCATTTTCAGTTTCCCTAGCTATGTGGCTGTCTTTTTATGGTGTACATTCTAGGCTGTTAGCACAGTGAAGATGCAAATCCTGTGTGAACTCATTAGAATTGCTGAATCTCAAATATTTGGCTCCATATAGCAGATGTAATCATAGTGCAGGCACTCCATCAATGCTTGTTTTTAATGGATTGCAACTATGAATGTTTGCTGGTTGGGAGAACAAAAACACAACAGCATTGCAGGCTGCCCTACATCCGGTGGGTGTGTCAGGTTAGACCTGAATAGTTTTAGATGTAAGGTTGGAAATGTAAGTAAGCAGCACACAATTCACAGGTTCATAGGTTCATAGGCTCATTGGTTGATGCTAGGCTATTGGCCATAGGGCCTATACAAGCCTAGCCATAACAATTCCCTGGATATTTCTTCCTGTAATATTTACTTCCCTGGACCCCTGTCTAGCAGGGCGACTGACATGATCCCCAGGGCGAATTTCCTCTCTCCCATCCAATCGTCAACGTTCCTTTTGAAGAGCACCAAGGAGATGCTCTGCTTGACATGTATGGGCAGTCTATTCCAGATGATGGGGAGTCTCTGGGTCAGGAACCTATCCCTCCAGCATGTTTTGTTCATTGTGATGACAAGGTTTAGATCCCTTGAGCATATGGCTCTGAGGGATTGGGATTTCTTTAAGTGGAGCATGTCCAACAGCTCAGGGTTTGACATGGCCTTGTATGCTAAGCAGAGATCACCTCTGAGTAGACGATATGCCACAAAGTATAGCTGGAGTTTTTTTAGACAGTCAGTATATGGCATCTGCTTTAGGCCTGAGATTCTTTTAGTGAGGTATTTCTGTGGCCTTTCCAGCTGTTGCAGATGTCTTGTGAGGTACATACCTAACAGGTCATTGTACTCTATAATGGGTGTAATGAGGGATGAGTACAATGGGACAATGGCCTCCTTTTTTCTGGATGAAAAGCTCTTAGTGATGAGGTGTGCCACATAGAAGGATTTCCTGACTGTTGTGGCGATGTGGTTATTGAAGTTGAGACCACTGTCCACCTGTGTCCCTAAGTCTCTCAACGCATTTTTGGTGTTTAGTGTATTGCCACCTATGTGGTAATTCATGGGTACATGGTATTCCCAAAGGGGATAACTATACATTTTTGGCATTAAGCTTGCGCCCATGGCTCTGGCACAAAGTATCTGTTTCTATAAGGCCCTTTTGTAGAATATCCACATCATGTGGGAATTCAATAATGGCTCCCAGTTTGCAGTCATCTGTGAACTTTGTTAGCCAGAGTCCCTTAGTGTTGGCCTGTACTTCAGAAAAGTAGATGCCAAACAAGAGCAGTCCCAGGACTGAACCCTGAGGTACTCCACTTGTCACTTGTCTGGAACTGGATTTGGAGTCTGCTACTTTTACATTCTGGGTTCTGTCAGTAAGCCCGTTGGCAACCCATCGAGTGGCATAGGGATTTATACCCAGCTTAGTAAGTTTATCTATGATTCCAGAGTGGGGGATGGTGTCGAAGTCCTTGGCAAGGTCCAGATAGGCTGGTTGGACTGCCTTACCCTTGTCCACAGCTCCAGAGACTGATTCAAAGAAGTCAATCAGGTTCAGGAGACAAGATCGGCCCTTCAAGAACCAGAACTGGGTGGGGTCCAGTGTTTGAAGGTTGCCAATGTCTTTGTTTATAACTTCCATGATAATGCATTCCATGCCTTTGCAGATCAGGCTTGTCAGACTGATGGGATGGTAGTTCCCGGGATCCAAGGTGGATCCCCCTTGTTGAGTGGGATAACTGTAGCTGTGCGCCACTCAGTGGGCATAAAACCTGAGGTGAGGCTATGATTAAACATGACACTTAGGTGAGGTGCCAGTTCATTTTGTAGTTCATGTAGTACACAGCCCGGGATGTCATCTGGTCCCATGGATGCTGTATTCTTAGCTTTGGAGAGTGCGGTTTCTACCTGTGTGGCTGTGATTACTAGAATTTGGCAATCTTTTGCACACAATTCACAGGTTCTTTTCATTAACATCCAACATCCATTCCATTTGTTGGCAACTGCTTATGATACTATTGCCATTTAATATCTTCACACATTTTAAGGACAATGATATAGAATGGCTTACAGACTGCATATCTCAGATTACTGATCAGATAGAATGCCCAACAAACACAGAGAAGACAGAGCTGTATATTTGCAAGCAATAGTCATAACTGTTTGTGTGATCATTTAGTGGACTACATCCAAAAATAATAAATGTACAAGTAGCAGTTGTATGGTTTCATATTACTGTAGATGATGCAGTTGGTGGTATGTGGAATGATTTCAGCTCCTTGTTGCAAAGCTGTCTGTCTGGCAAGGAGGAATAAGGCACCTTTCCTGTGTTCTGAAGGTTCATTGGAGTGAGTTCAAATCCATATTTATGTAGAAATATCTCATGTGTACCAACATTTTATAGTGTGTGTGTCTCATAGATTGTTTTCCTCATTGTAACTAAGTATCCCATTTCTTTCTTTTTTGGGGGGGGCAATGTTTGTGCAATATGCAGCTTAGAACAATCATGGGAAATGGAGGAAAATGAATGTCAGGTTTGGCTGTGCTTATCTCATTTGTGTGAAACATGGCAGTGCAAAACTGGAGTAGTGGACCATCCAGGAAGCAGACAGAACACCTGCAAACAGGGCATCTGTAAAAGGGCAAAGGTAAAAAACAAGACATTGTTACAATTTCTGTACTTTATCGCAGAACTGCACTTAGCGGCATTGCATGGATGTTAGCAAGGCTCCGCAGCAGCTGCAGCAACTGAATATCTGCAGACAGGATTCAAACAGCCAATAACTGAAGCCAGATATATTCAATTAATTCTGCTGGGCACCGTGCAAACCCACTAAGCGGCATGGCATGATAGTTAGCACAGAGACCTTAAGAAAGTAAATTAGGGAATGTCATGTAACTAGTCCTGTGGCAGCAGGTGTAAGTGTAGGGTTGGAGGACAGATGGTCTTTTTTTTTTTTTTTCACTGTTATGACAGAGCAGTTTTTAGCAATAAACTGAAAACATAGACAAGTGTTGTTTCAACATTCCTATGGCAACAGGTGTAAATGTAGCACTGCCATTCACATGGCCCTGGGTTCTAATACAGAATATTCCATACACTTTTACTGTTATTCCACTTCCCATTATATTCACTCTCATATAAAACAGTTTAGATAGTGGAGCTAATGTGAATTATATGTATGAGGGATGAGACATCATTTTTGTGTTTTCAGATACATGACTGAGGCTATACTGTGTACTATATATCTATAAGTATAAATCTGCTATCTAGACTTGCATGGCCTTCACAATTACCTAAGATACATACACAACTGGATCTATATGCAATAACCTTGTCAGGTCACACACATACATGTGTAAAAGCTCAAACTGTCACCTATATATATATATGTATGATTCCTAACTATGTCTGAGCACCACTTCTTCTGTGACAAAGATGGAAAATCAACACTGTGGAATAACATGTTTTGTCCCTTATGCCGAGGTTTTAATCCCACAGTGTAAAAATAATTTTTGTAAGTGTATAAAGGTAAAAACAAATGTGTCAGGTTATTACATTTATGCCCCCAGTGCATGTATGCAAACCTAACTCATCTAACAGTTACCTTCCAATTTCCAATATACATTTGCAGGCTTCATCAGTGGATGCCACTCAAACTAAGGCTAAGTGTCAGATTTACCTTCCAATTTCAAAAAATGCTTTCCTCCTTGCTTGGCACTGCTAGTCTGCTCTTAACGTCATGCAAACGCAGTTGGTGTCATTGCTCGGATTCACACAGTTCCAGTAAACATGATAAGTGGAATTTGCAAGAAAGCATTTGTTTCCATTGCTCTAGTTCAGCTGGTAGACAAGGCTGGCATTAGAGGGAAGGTACCACCCAGGCTTAAGGCACAGAAATGGGGGTGTCCAGGATTCCAGGATATTTACTGGACTCCTGGTAAAGTACAACAGCCAAAGTCATCTGCAGGGGACTATTCTGGTTCCCAGTACAAGTCTGAGGGATGGAATAGTTTGGCCTAGGCTGTATCCAGTGCCACTGGTATCCCATGCACTGGAAAGCAATGTAGGCATTATTCTAATGATCTACATTGGAGAAAAGGGGATACCCTCAACTGTTGGTTGCAGGTATTTGAGACTGTGGACATCCCACAGCTGTATTAGTATGATAACAAGACAGTACTTGTCAGACTTAGAAAGCTAAATATAGGCAAGACTGGTATGCACAATGTCCTTCTGTTCTTTTCTGTTCTTTCCACAGCTGCAACTGAACATGAGTTCAATTGTCAGGCTCATATTGCTCAACTGGAGAGATTGAAAGAAGCAAGTGGTATGTGTGCAGCAGAAGAGAAGTGTTATTGTAGCATTAAAAGATAAAGATAACTTTTTTAGTCTTTTATAGAGTTGTATCAGATTGAGCTTGCATATCCCAACTGAAAAAGCAAGTATGCATGCATTAGTTTGTAGCACAAACCAATTGTAAGAGTCCAATATTAGACTGCAGTGTGAAGTTGTGGGTTCAAATACCACAATTTGGAACTATACAATACTTTTATTTCTTCAATAATACTTCAATTGAATTAAAAACTCTGTACCAGTGGCACAAATGCCCTGTTGCAAACTGTAATCTGTATAACTTGAACATGCATATGTGCAATATATGCACATTTCAAGGTTTACTTTCAGCAGTCTGTAGTATAGTGTGTATCTGTTAGGATGTAAAATTAAATGTAATACTTCAGATA
>NC_056733.1:1714306197-1714318697 GCF_019279795.1 Protopterus annectens
AGCCATATAGCAACCTAAGATCCCTACAGTCAGCCAATAAACTACTGGTCCAAACCCACAAACCTAATAACTCTTCTAGTGAATCCCTGTTTGCCAACTTCGTTGGCAAAACCTGGAATTCATTGCCAAACTATATAACCCTACAATCCTCCAAAAGTCTCTTAAAAAAAAAACCTCAAACAGTATCTCAAAGTGAATTGGCTATGCCTATGTACCAACCCTGATTAAGTTATAAACTAAAAGCATAGTCTGTAATTATCATAACTTGTAACTATGTCACCGAGCTCTGCTTCCAATCTGATGTCTCTTACGTTTAATTGTATCTTTCCATGAGCTCTCATTTCTTGATACACTGGAAAGTATTAGGGTACAACCCAACACCCTAATAATGGGCGATTTCAACTACCCCACCATTAACTGGGAAAACTACTCATGTATCAACTCTTTTGCTCAACGTTTTCTAGAATTCATAAATTCCAATGCCTTGGATCAACTTATTCACACCCCCATCAGGGGCAGCAATATCCTAGACCTGGTCATTACCAACATGGGAAACCGGTGTTCCTCACCAGAGGTCAATTCCTTGTCGGTCAGATCCGACCACAAGCTAATCAGCCTAGACATCCACATCCCACCCCCAGCCCCAATTAGGGAAACCATTGTAAAAAAATTCTCCAAAGCCAACTTCACAATTCTTAAGACAGAAGTGGCAAACTTCATGACACCCATGCAGACGGACAATAGAGGTATGACTGCCGAATCCTACACAAATGCACTTTATAAGCACTTACACAAGTGCATGGATCATGCTATCCCTAATAGAACCAAGATGTTATCCTCCAAAAAAAGTAAGCCAATCTGGTGGTCCTCTGCCATAAACAAACTCTACAACAGAAGAAAGAAACTGTTGCGAAAAAGAGTAAAATCCCATGACTGGAGGAACTCCCTGGTCAACCTCAGTAAGAAGCTGAGATCCCTCATAAAATCCTCCAAAGCTAGTTACAAAAACAAAATTGCCACTGACTCTAAAGACAACCACAAAGCATTCTATAGCTATGTCAAGAATCTAAATGGGAACACTCAGATCTGCTCTGAGTTACAGCACAATGGCACTAAATATACAGAACCAACTGATATTGCCAGCATCCTAGCAGATAGGTTCAGTGCTAACTTTACCCCCTCTCACCCCCTAGAGGGCACATCTCTGTACCAGAAGAATGCAAAGTTGCTATAATCACGGCTGCACAGGTAAAAAACACACTCTCCAAAGCCAAGAACACAGCATCCATGGGACCTGACAATATCCCAGGCTGCGTTCTGCATGAACTACAGAATGAACTGGCACCCTACCTAAGTACCATGTTCAATCATAGCCTCACCTCAGGCTTTGTACCCACTGAATGGTGCACCATGACAGTTATCCCACTCCATAAAGGGGGAGCCACTACGGACCCCGGGAACTACTGCCCCATTAGCCTGATGAGCCTGGTCTGCAAGGCCATGGAATGTATCATCATGGAACTCATAAACAAAGACATTGGTAATCTCCAAACTCTGGACCCTACCCAGTTTGGATTTGTAAAAGGCAGATCATGTCTCCTAAACCTGATTGACTTCTTTGAAGCAGTCACCAAAGCCATAGATGAGGGTAAAATGGTTCACATAGCTTATCTAGATCTCGCCAAGGCTTTTGACACCATCCCCCACTCAGGAATTATAGATAAGCTCACTAAACTAGGTATAAATCCCTATGTCACAAGATGGGGTGCCAACTGGCTCACAGACAGAGCCCACACTGTGAAAGTAGCGGATTCCAAATCCGGCATCAGACCAGTGACAAGTGGAGTACCACAGAGTTCAGTCCTGGGTCCTCTCCTGTTTGGTATCTACTTCTCTGAAGTGCAGGCCAACACAGAAGGTCTTTGGCTAACAAAGTCTGCAGATGACTGCAAGCTAGGAGCCATAATCGAAACTCCTAATGATGTGGAAAAACTACAAAAGGGCCTCACTGAGACAGATACCTGGTGTCAAAGCCATGGCCTGAAGCTCAATGCCAAAAAGTGTATTGTCATCCCCTTTGGTAAAAACTCTGTACCCATGAACGACCACATAGCTGGTAGTCTACTTAATGCCACAAATGTGATAAGAGACCTTGGGACACAGGTGGACAGTAGTCTCTCCTCTGATAATCACATCACCACAGTGGTCAGGAAATCCTTCTACATGGCTCATGTCATCACAAAAGGATTCTCATCCAGAAAAAAAGAGGTCATTGTTCCCCTCTACTCATCACTCATTAGACCCATTAGAGAGTACAACGCCCCTTTTGGTATGTACCTCACAAGACATCTACAACAACTGGAAAGACCACAGAAATACCTCACAAAGAGGATTACTGGCCTCAAACAGATGCCCTATGCAGACCGTCTCAAAAAACTACAGCTTTACTTCATCGCATATCGCCTACTCAGGGGCGATCTCTGCCTAACATACAAAGCTATGTCAAACCCAGAGCTGTTGGACATGCTCCACTTAAAGAAATCCCAATCCCTCCGAGCTACATGCTCTAGGGATCTAAACCTTGTCACCACAATAAACAGAACATGCTGGAGGGATAGATTCCTGTCCCAGAGACTTCCCATACTCTGGAACAGACTACCTATCTATGTCAAACAGAGCTCCTCATTAGCACTCTTCAAGAAAAATCTTGATGATTGGATGGAAAATGGGAAATTAACCCCGGGGATCACTTCTGTGGCTCTGCTCAACAGGGGCACAGGAAAATAATTTTCTTGGTTGGCGAAAGCCAGGGTACATTTTTTGGCTAGGCTTGTATGGGCCCTAGGGCCGATAGCCTAGTACCTACCTATGAATCTTTGAACCTATGAGAATTGTGAGTCCCTACTAGGGAACACTACAAAGCCATTGTATACAATCACTTTGTTTTTATAATTGTTTGCTAACTTCTGAGTAATCTATGTAAGTTTGTCTATGTGGAGCTTTTCTCCCAAGGCCTCTGCTAAAAATGAACATGTATCCAGTCGGACTATCCCAGTAGACAAATGTAAAGTAAAATAAAATAAATAAATAAATAATATATAATTTAGCCTGAACTGTTGAGAAATAGATTTCAAACAGTAAATGGTCAAGGACAGATCCCTAGAGTATGCCATTGGTGACAGCTCTACTGGTAAAGGTTGATTCACCAACTTTCACAGTATGTGTTCAGTCAGTGAGCCAACTGGTTACCCATTTAGTGATGTAAGGGTTAATCCCCACCTGGGAGTGTTTCTCAAGCTGATTGGGAGATTGTGTCAAAATCCTAGGCTAGATCAAGATAGGCAGTACATCCTCTCTTACCCTCATCCAGGCCTATCACACAGAATCAATGGGCTGTGGCAATATCACAGATTGCCTATGGTATGACTCAGCACATACTCCTTCCTGATATGGTTGACTACACACTTCCACACACCCTACACATGATGTTCCCATAGAAGGGTGTACATTAACATGCATCCGTCTGAGCTGGGGGGGAGAGCATCTGACACATGCATGTATAGACACATCTTGACTCTCCTCAGCTGTGAGCCAGACCAACATGACATCATGGACATTTTCTAAATGGACACTAGTAATATCCCTGCTGTGTGCAACAGACCTGTGTGAAGTTTTAATGCTACATCATGCCTGTTACATCTGATAGATGTCCTCAAAGACGTCATTGAGGGTATACATGATGACAACACTAACATCCTGTTGAACTTGACCAGACCAAGGCATTGGACACAAATCTACAATGAGATATTCAATCAACACTGTCAGATGTGGCCATAAATAGCCAGATCACCAAGTGTGTAGAACACTTGATCACATACGTAGCATCTAACTATGATGACATGGGTGAAGTGACCTATATCTCAGATGCAGTGATCAGATCCATACATCAGGGCTGTCTGCTAGGCCCTTTCCTGTCCATTATTTAAGTAATGGACATCACAGATGACATACACATCTTGTGTCCAAACAGCTGTCTGAAGGACTACAGATTGTGGGCAATCATTGACTTCAACTGTGATATCAGTATAAAGCAGACAGTATCAATGCACACAAAAAATTGCTGCCACAGCCATGACAACACCTGCAATGAAAAGAAAACATGGGGGATTTGTTACATTAGGAAAACAAACATACAACCCAAGTATAATCTGGACATCACACCCTATAATCAGATCAATAGGTATATGATCTGTGTCCTGAGAGAGACGGTATGTGAAACATCCACCAGCATGTGGCCAAAGTGCTGACTACCCCCTTGTATGTAACACAACCACTGAGTACATGAAGGACATCCACATCACAGGCCATAATGCCTGCATAGTTCACAGCATTCATCACACCAGTAACTGAGTATAATGCACCTTTCTTCATGTACCTCACTACATATCTTCCACTGATGTGTAACTGAAGTGTATCACCTTTGTCACAGTGAGTTGGGACACAGCTTATTGGTCATACCTAGGTATTCTTTTATGGCATAAACATTACTGTCTGATGGTGCGGGACCCCCATCAAGTTATTTGTTACACCAGATGCATGTGTGCTACCTTTTCTGGTGATGCACACAGTACATACATAGGTGTTTGATAACATTAATGGCATGGATAACATTCGTGGCAGTGTGGATTGCGCTCTCACTCTCTCTCTCTCTATATATATATATATATATATATATATAGGCATATAGGCATATAGACAGATAGATATCCCAACACCTCCAGCAGATGTTACAGTGCTGGGACAATGTGCATGATTACCCTCATAGAGTGTGGATATATCATAATAGTTGTACAAGTGTGTTTGTGCAGAATCATCTCTGATCACTCTAAATCATGTATGTTATGTCACAGGCATGGGATTACTGGTGGTATTATTCTGATATTGTCCATGAGCCTTTATCCAGATCCCACTTGCTGGAGACCTCTTCTGAGATTACACTCATATTCAGGCAAATCAGTTTGCACAGCTTGACAGTATGCACCCTACCCCAATTGTACTTCATATCCCTGATAGATGTCCTCTGCATTATTCATGTAAAGATGATTATCTCATACAGACATCCTCCCCATTGTTATTTCACCTTGTGTAACAGTCTCACAATACACATTTTCACTGTGTAGTCCCTACTGTACCATACTGATATGTGATTGGTGCTGCTGCTACAACCGTCTTCCATTGACATGCCCTCATCTGCTGTACATTAAGATGTTTCACCTGTCCTCTTTTCCTGTGTTCATTCCTACAATTCATCTGTGTATCCCTATTCAGTACACACACACTTCCTCTGTGTGTTTATTTCATAGGATCATAGGAGGTTACTAGGCTAATGGCCCTGGGGCCCTTACAAGCCTAGCCAAGAGTTTATCCCCCAAAAGAAACCTCACTTAGCACCTGTTGCCTCTGTCAATGAGGGACACAGATAGAACCCCTGGGACAAATTTGTGGTTTTCCATCCACTCATCAAGGTTGCGCTTGAAGAGGGTCATTGAGGTACATACAGATAATAGCAATGGTTACCTCGTTTCAGGTGGAGTAATTATCTTAAATGTTCTTGGACTTGCAGTCACCAAAGTAGGAAAGGAAAAATATTGCAGTTTGATTCACATATAAACCAAACTGAACCTGCTGGCAGCCTCTAATGTAGCAGGTGTGACAAAATGAGGACATTGTCTTCAGTTTGCTTGTTATTTATTTATGCTTTTTTAGCTTTCTTCAGTTTAACTGCAATTTTTAAGTGAAAATACAAAACTGAGCTTCAATCCACAAAAAAAGTTAAAGTGATAAGCATACTTTTGCACAATGTAGTTAAGCAACTCACCGTGCAATATTCATAGCTTACAAACTTATTTCTGTTTTAAGTCAATGTCTCTTAAGAGGAACAAATCTGTTCTCATTCAGCAGTTAAAGGCAAACTGCTATTAATCCATCCTCAAGTAATTTTGAGGTTACTCACTGAATACATCCACGGGACTTTCTTTTCTGTTTGAAACAACATTTTTACTAGGCACATCATTACCATTACCAGTTCAATAATGTTTGGCAATGTTCCCCTTCTTCTGTCTAAAACACAGTATTATAATTGCTGAGAGCTTTTGTTTGTTTACAAACATCGGCACACTGCTACATCTAGGCCTAGGCTGGCTGTTTTGTTAAGTGCTTCATCAGGTAGTAATCTAATAATTAATATAACTTTATCAGTACTCTTCACAAATTACTCCAGAGTGTTCTTCTGAATATATCAGCAGCTAAAATGTCTACTATTTTACATTTGTCATTCACTTCTGTTTCCAACCATGGCTTGAAATATGCTTTAAATCACACATTTATGTTGTTACAATTTTACTTGGATTAAATGTCCAGTTATGAAGTTTCATAACTTGTGAATCAGAAGACACATTGCATCTAGCAAGCAGTTCTTTTTTTTAAGTGTTTGATAGTGCAGATAATAAATGCATTCCATTTCCATATGATTATATATTCTTTGAGTACTTCCCTATATTTTTTTCTTCAGTTGCTACTGCTGTGTGATTGTTCACCCATAATGTTTTACATGGCTCATGTGCAATACTGTTACTTGTACTTTTACTGTGTGTTTTTAGTATCTTAACAAGTCTGTGTTTCTAGGAATATACATAGCTATATACTTAAGTGTAGAGTTGATTTACAAGATGGTGGTAGTATTACATGTTGTCTTAAATCACGTCTTTCTATGTATGTAGTTTCTTTTTTGTCTGTCCCATGATGAGCTGATTGCAAGGAATTTCATTTAATCTACACATGTGCAGATCTAAATGATAATAAAATTCCTTTTGACTTGACTTGACTTGATAAGTTCTGAATACAAAATTTTAGGCCATTCACCAGAGCCCAATTGTCCTGGGTGATATATCTTTCAAAGGCAGCAAGATATACTTCTGCGTCATTATCTTTGATTAGTTTCTTAAGTGGTGGGTGATCTTTGGGGTGATCAGTGCAGTCAGAGCTGTAGATTGCTCATCAAGCCCCTGGTGCCATCCTCCAGTCTGGAATCCCTCAATTGTACCATAGAGGAGCAAAAAAGTCCCTTATTCATCTGTTACTCCTCCTAAAATAAATAAAACATTTTAAAACCGTAACTCGCTTGTTACAACTTTGGAAAATTTATACTCCAAACAAAGCAAAGCATTCAAGCACTTGACTGATACAGTCTACATATGCAGTACAGGTATTCATTTCATTCAGAAATACCGGCAGAGAAATTCATGCCAATACAATACAATACAATACAATACAATACAGTACTATTCTTCTGATCAATTTGCATTTCCCAATCACGCCCCAACACCTTGCACCCAGGGCACTTGTCCCCTTCAACTTGTCTTAGCTATTCTTCTGAGAACAATGGCTATAAAATTATCTGTTCTTGAGACTGACTGAATGTCAGTGGCCTGATTCTGCTCCCGAAAAGCCACTACGTGTTGAATGAAATTTGTATTGGTCAGCACAAAAGTCTTTATATCGGTCAATTGTCATAGCTCACTCACAAAAAAATAGTTTTCTTTCTTTGTTTTTGGGTGAAATAAGCACTAAACATACAGATAACAGCAATGGTTATCTCTCTTCAGGTGGAGTAATTATCTCAAATGTTCTTGTACTTGCAGGCACCAAAGTAGGAAGGGAAAAATATTGCAGTTTGATTCACATATAAACCAAACTGCACCTGCTAGCAGCCTCTAGTGTAGCAGGTGTAACAAAATGAGGACATTGTCTTCAGTTTGCTTGTTATTTATTTATGCTTTTTTTACTTTCTTCAGTGTAACTGCAATGTTTAAGAGAAAATGCAAAACTTAGCTTCAATCCACAAAAAAGTTACAGTGATAAGCACAGTTTTGCACAGTGCAAGTAACTCACTGTGCAGTATTCAGAACTTACAAACTCACAGTTCTGTTTTAAGTCGATGTCTCATAAGAGGAACAAATCAGTTCTCCTTCAGCAGTTAAAGCCAAACTGCTATTAATCCATCCTCACATAGTTTTGCTGTTACTCACTGAATACATCCCCGGGACTTTCTTCTCTGGAATTCATCAACATTGCTTCCTCTTCTGATCATGGCCTACCTGGAGTGTCTATTGAAGGCCCATAGTAGCTTGTCCATGAGAAGAAAACATCTCTGACGTTGTGGAGTTCTGTCTTCTGCACTGACTGTGTTTCTTATGTTCTTCATATTTCCTGGTCTATTGGTGTAAAACATTACCGTATCATACTAGGTATATATGATGTTACAAGGTTTCTACCATATTATATAGGATAGATGCAGTATTTCTAATGCAGCCAACAACATTTCTGACACATTAATATGCTGCACTTCTTTTAAAGAAACACAATATTTTGTTATACATGCACACTGCATTTGCAATATTATTTTTGTAAAACAAAAGAAAGTTAAAAAGTAAGAAGGGCAGCTACAAACTCATTAGTAAATATATGATACTTTTGTCTATTATAGAAAGAATGACTTCCAAACAACCATATAAATAGCTATACTCATATGTATTTGGCAATTAGGGTATGATTAATTGGTGGTTTTTGTGACATGATAGTTCTCGTAAGTCTTATTTAATTAGAGGGACTGAAAAAAGAATCTTAAGACTGAAATTGGGAATGTGGGGAGCTAAACCTGATTTCCTTCACTTGCAACATCACACTACCTCTGGGGAAATGTACAAATTATAGACAGTACCCTAACAATAAAACAGGATTCAGTGACATAAATAGTTAACACTTTTAGTATACTCCCCATTATCATGCTGCAGTTTTGTATCTGTCTGCCATGTCTATTACCACATTTCTAACTGCAGTATTACAATATTCTTACCATCATATGTTATTGCCATGTTCTGTACTATGTTATTTATGCTATCTTGTATGTACAAATTCACTTATTTTATGTCAGTGCATTTTTTTCTGCCTCACCAATGTTAGCCATTTTACAAGTGGTCTTAGGTTGTCATCAGTTGGTCATCAGTTTTTTTTCACTTTTTTAACTTTAGGCCATCATCTTGCAGCTGATATGCATGGTTGCATAAATGCCAAAAAATTGAATTTTCTACTGTTAATATGTGTAGTCCTACATAAATCCCATCAAGATGACCTCATTAGTGTTTCTGGTTACTGCTAACCCCAGCAGATATGCTGCAGCTCCATACCTTTCTCTCTAAAAGGTGCTGTCACTACAAGGGGGAGCTTGCATCTGCTGCTTACTTCCCCCCTTCCTTCTCTTGTTTCTCAACTTCCCAAACCACTAATTGAACTAAGGTTACCTGTGTTATGTTAGTGCATTTCTCCTTCTATATTTTCAGAATTGTTGTTGCCCACACCATTAGGTTCTGTTATTGGATTTCTGCCTCTATAATTTTAGTATTGTTGTTGCCCCACACCACTGGGTTATGTTAGTGCATCTCTGCCTCTATATTTTCAGTATTGTTGTTGCTTAATTGTACACCTCTCCTTCCCAGGCCATATATTCAGACAATTTCCAGTAATCTAATCATAAAAAATGAATTCATTTGTCACAAAAGCATTTTGCCATTTCCTGTTGTTTGATACTAGAGCTGTCAGCATTTGTCAGAGCTATGGGTTTATTTTGGCTGTGGTTCAGTGGTTACAGAGCAAAACAATACTGACATTGCTTTGACTTTAAACCATTATTTCACACAGACCTGCTATGGAGCAGTGCAGAGTTAAACTTATCTTTTCTGTATGTCATCTGTAAGCTAATTATTATTATAGCTTGAGATGTCCTCTGTTAATTTTTAAAGTGTTATAAATAATTAAATTAGCTGCGGTGGTACAGCAGTAGCACTGTTGCCTCACAGCAAGAGGTTCTCCTGTTCAATTCTCGACTGGAGTGCCTTCTGTGTGGAGTCTGCATGTCCTCCCCGTGATCGAGTGGCCTCCAAAAGACGTGTGAATGGGCGTGCCTTCGCTGAAGGTTGGGCATCTGACTGGCAACTTGGCACCATAAACATCAACTGCCAGTCATTAGCGGACTGGAGTTCCACTGTGGCGACCCCTAACTGGGAAAAGCTGAAAAGACAAACATAAATAATGAACTTATATTTTTCTAACACATCAATAAATAAGTAAGTAAGCAAATACATGAATAAATACATCTGATGGATTTGATTGGACATTTTTAAATGCTTTGATATGCCACCATTAATGATTACCTATTTGTTTTTCTTGTCTGTTTCAGGTAAGTAGCTAAAGATTATCTTTTTAATCTTTAGTATGCTCATCTCTGCTCAGTGCACAGTATTTGGAAACACTCAAAGCACCACTCTCTGTGTCATCAACGTGTTTTTCAATGGTTATCATCCTATCAGTTCAGATGTTTAATTTCTTTTGTCTGTAAGCATGCTTTGCCATGTCCTGCTATGAAAAACTACAGCAGACAAAGAGGGTAAAAGACAACAAAATAGTAAGCAAAATAGAGGGGTGGAGAGAGACAGAGACAGGTAGAAAGAAAAAAAAAACAGCAGCATTTATTATCAAGAGACCATTTTTGAGGATTATATATTTTTTGTGCTGATTTTACAATATTACTGTATATTGAGCACTTGCAGAAATGATCACTTGCATTTCAACATTTGCCCCAGCCAGTATGAATGCGACCTGGTCAGGATGCCCCAGAACTGATATTAGCTACTATAACAACCAGTCAGCCCTGCTTACTGTGCATAGATGTAGCTGGCATGAGGCAGATGATTTGTTAAGCATTGCTAAGTAGACAAGTAGTTGCACATTCATGTAGTGCTCAGCAGACAGTAGCTGTCCATTACACAGGTTGTATGGCGGATCCAAAGATGAAACTTACCTCTTTCTTTATATCCAAAGATTGGTAATAAAACAATGGTAAAGAAGTACCTGCATCCTGAAAGGGTAGTACTTTGTAAATTTGCTTGTAGTAAATAACAGCACATATTTTTTTGGTGCTAAAAATTATTTTCATGGTCTTTGTGATGGAGTCTTATTTTGTGTCTGTTTTTTCCAAGAAAAGAAACACACAATTTATTAGGTGTGCCCCACTTTTAGCCCTACAGGTGTATGGTGAATGAGATGCCTTTGTCTAGAGAGCAGAGAGGATAATCCATACCTCTGAGGATTAGACAAGATGACAAATATCTCATTGTCACAGATCTCAGCCAATCTGATACACAGTGAAACAGAGGCTAAATTGATGAATAAAGTTATGGTGCCTCCAACCACAAAATGGCTGCCAAGGCACTGAAATGTATGTCTGCATTACTACACTAAACAGCATCTTTCAAACTTTAATACGTTGAAAATTTTTTTTTTTTTTTTGCAGAGAGGAGGCCTCTGCACCTCTTACATCTGATAAAAGTAAAATAAGAGGTAAGTAATTAATGCGCTATGTCAGATTTCAGCAAAATAGGTATATCGGGTATACCCTGTAGACAAGATTCATGTCTTCAGTGACTGTGACTGTGAGCAGGCATTCATATTCAGATGAATAAAGTGAACATTTTAGTTTAATAAATACTCTTTTCTTAGTCATGTAATCTCTATCTCTCTCTTTCTCTTTCCCTCACACACATACACACTCACTGCCATCTAAATATTTTTTTTTGTATATAATGATTGTGTTTAGCCTTGGATGGATATAAACATGCACATTATTTTACAAATCATACCACACACTTGGAAGAAATGGCTGCAGCCATGCGTTTATTATGCCAATCAAATTAAGTATCAGAGCAGTGCCAGATCATACGTCAATGCCAATCAAATCAATGGCAACCAAGAATATTCAGATGTGTGTAAAGGGAAGAACTTGGAAGAAAGTCATATCCAATCAAAGAGGCCATAACATACCACTGAAGTCCCTGTAAATGCTCAACCAACAACAATGGCTGAAGGGATCTACAACCAAACACTGACAGTCCCCTGTCACCTTTCAGTTGGATACCAGTGGCTGAAGGGGATCTGCCACTTGCGGGACCCCTGGTTGTGACCCCCTAGCCTGTCTGCTACACCATAGGGTGGCCCACCCAGAGAAGGGCCAAACTGTTCGAGCCTCCACCCCTTCCCTGGCCAATTAATTACATGTATAGATCGCAATCATGGAACTGCATACATATTTGCTGACCTCACAAGACCCAAACAGAGTGAATGTTTTGAATATCAAGAAAATAAATCTAAGATGACTTCCCTTCTTAGTCTACCAGAAGCATATCAGCATCAAGTGGGAATGAAAATCAAACCAGAAGTAGATAAAAATCAGGCAGCAACTGAATGCACCAAAAAACAAAATAAAGAATATACGGTGAAGGATCACATGAGAAGGCAAGAAATGTGAAAAATGCATAAATATAGTTGCAAGTATAGAAAATCCTGTAAGAACCTCATGTTGATAATGATCAAATGCAGGCATGGTTAAG
>NC_056733.1:1714326197-1714346551 GCF_019279795.1 Protopterus annectens
GTTACTTTATACAACAATATGTGAAGGATAATGACAAAGCACAGTCTGAGCCAGCTATATCCCTAGATAAGATGCTTTATTTGGTTGTTATAGGTAATACCAACAAATAGAACTTTGTGGCTAAGTAAACAATGAATAATAAGTTCTAGTTATTTTGAAGTAGAATTATTAGGTTCATAGGAGTTTAATAAACTAATGACCACAAGGGCATTTTAAAGCCTAGTCAGGCACCCAAATCTCTGACAAGTTCTGGTACCCTTGATAAGTGTAGGCAAGGGCTTGAGATATGAAACATTTACAAGCAGGGGCCTGGGAGATGAACCATTTACAGGTTGCCTGTGTCCATTAGGAACATAGGTGTCAGGCCAGGGATGAACTTCCTGTTCAACATCCAAATGCCCAAGTTGCACTTTTCTGCTTCATATGGATGGGGAGCCTATTCAAGAGAAGTGGTAGTCTCTGGAATACATACCTGTCTCTCCATCAGGTCTTATTTATATCACAGGCAAGGTATAAGTCTTTAGAATGAGTAATTCTGGTGCTGTTTGTTTTGTGGGTATGCAGGAGGTCCATCAGAGTTGGATGTGAAAATGCCCTGTATGCCAGGCATAGATCTCCTCTCAACAGCCTGTAGGAGACAGAATACAAGGATAGGGCTTGCACCAGTCTGCATAGGACATTTTACTTATGCTCTGTATTTTTTTTAAGTGAGGAACCTCCTTGGACATTCCATTTGTTGGATATGCCTGGTTATCATACCTCTCAACTGTTCCGAATTCCTCGGTATTTCCCAGACTCAAAATAATAGGATGCCACAAATTCCTGATTGGTCCCTTTAAATCCAGTTTCCTTTTGCTAATTCCTCTCCCACTTTTAAGAGGCTTCAACAATGAATAAAAAAAAAAAAAACTCCACGGTGACAGCACCTTCTCCTTTAAGGAGGACCGTGTACAAACACACACACACACACACACACAAACACACACACACACACACACACATATATATATATATATATATATATATATATATATATATAGTGTAAAGAAATTGTCAGTGCTGTCAGCATATTTTTCAAGCATTCCAGGTATTTATCTCTTTAACTTGAAAACAGCATGTATTTCCAACAGGGGGATGCCAAATGGACTTAATCCATTCATGTCTGATTCACTAATGTGAACTGTGGACCGTGTTAAGGCTATAACAGAGTCAGTGCTCCTTTAACTCATCAAGGACTGATTTGTCCCTCACACTGTCTGGATGACCTGAATCAGCCATGGTAAAAAAAAAAACTTCTGTTTAATAACTCCTGCAGTACAAAAAAAGGGGCAGAAGAAGCCCCAGGATGCCACGTCTGTCTGGTAAAAGGTTGTAGATTCAATTTCCAAAGGAGATTCAGGCAGCAATGCAGGACACCACATTACTAACGGAGGGTATAGAGACAAGAGTAGCCCTGTCAAAATTCAATAAGAATAAACAGGTGCTGCACTGCCTCATCCCAAACTTGTGTCGGGACTCATCTGGAGACAGTCAAGGTGGCACAATAATGCTACACAAGTGTAGAGTAGAACCTGACACACCATTAAATTATTGGCAGTTCCTGAAGTCTCGGAAAGTCTGTTTTGGCACACACTCAAGCGATTAAATGCCAGCCACAATTATTTTATTGGAAACAGCCACTAATTTAAATACATCATTTGCTTAAATGTAATTACCGAGAGCTTCTAACACCATTAAATATTCCATTGCAAACAAGCAGCAGAAGAACACACACACGTACAAACTTAACAAGTAAGAAAGGAGACTTCATCATGCATAATGTTTCATTCCTTCCTATTTTTAACCTCCTCCAGCTGTCACACTAGGATGGACCAACTGAATGGCATTACAACCTGCAATGTTTCTAAGCCCATTTTCAGTGCAGTCTTTTGCCAACCTGATTTGCCTTAAGTAATGTCAGAAATGTATTATATTATAGCAGTATTTACACTCCTTTAGGTCTATAATCTGCAGATGTAGAGTAAAGTTTTAATAAAAACTGTAATGTTTTAATACTGCAGCAGTATACAAACTTTGTGCGAGCTTTGGTTACTCTGTGCAAAAAATTAAGAAAACTCTTTCATGGTAGAAAAGATTGTGTTGTGACAGCTGTCCATTTAATTCAAAATGTCTGTGAGTAAATTTTGCTGTAAAATTATGATGTTCACATGTACTGTGCTAAATCTGTACAGTGTTAACTTGTCTGTTTTGCAGTATTTAGTTAGTGTGTTATTAAGTGCATTTGTCAAAATGCATGTTTTTACTGCTTAGTGCTTACATGTAGGATGGAACACGCCAGTGATGAGTCAAGGCTATTTTTTCCTGCATCTGTTGCGTGGAGTTAATGCTAAGTTACAGGCTTTTGGAAAAAATTGCTGCAGTTACTATTGAGTGGATGCCAGATATTATAACTATAATTTAAACAGTTTGCTGTATAAGCACGATTATGAGAAATTGTGATAGTGCCAGCCAGTCCTTGTTCTTGTCGTTTCAGAATTGTAAAAAAAATAATAATAATGGGCTATAAGGGTTAAATAGCTATTTTGGTGGGTCTTTTTGGAGCACAGAAAGTTAAACAAATCAATTGGGTGTGCATTCTCCTGTGGAATTATGTGTATTATTGTTTTGGGGAGTGGATTTGAGTTATAAAATGGTCTGTATGGAGAAAGATTTTAAATATTGCTCCTGTAAACTCAGATAGTTACTAGAATAACAGGTTTTGCTTTATTATGTATTTTCTGAAGGATATGACATCTAAAATTCAAATGTCTGCCATTATTTGTTATTATTAAGCAACTTCAATCTTCATGTTGGTATCCCAAAATTCCATTGGAGTGGTTGGGGTTACATTATTATGTATGCAAATTTTATGTTAATCAACATCCCCATTTTTTGGCCAGTTGTACATACTTTTCACAGGCATTTGTTTTGATTTTTGATGTTTCCAGGTTGAGAGGTATGCTGGTTATTACATACCAAAGAGATCATTATACTCAATGATAGGTCTGATGAATGCCAAATACAGTGGAGCAATGACTTCCCTGGACCAAGATGCCATACCTTTGTTCATGAGTTGTGCAATATAGAATGATTTCCTCACTACTGTAGACACTTGATGGTCAAAGGCTAGATTGCTATGTGTGTCCCCAAGTTCCTAACTACTGGGTCAACTTCTAAGGGATGTGTTGTCAATATGATAGTTACTAGGGCTGGATGACATCCTGAAGGATACAATTATGCATTTCTTGGCATTTATTTTTAGTTCATGGATCTGACAGCAGTTGTTTATCTGCATCAGCCCTTCCTGGAGAACATTTGTGCCAGTGTGGGATTCTATGACAGCTCTTAATTTGCAGTCATCTGCAAATTTAATCAGCCAAAGATCTTTGACATTGGCCTTGACTTCAGAGAAGTAAATGCCAAAAAGGAATGGTCTAAGGACTGATCCCTGAGAGACTCCACTTGTGAATGGCCTCTTTGTAGATGTGGGTTCCCCAGTTTTAACTTCTTGAGTCCTGTCTGTGAGCCTGTTGGCTATCCACTGGGTGACATACGAGTTTGTATCTAACCTCTTGAGTTTGGAAACAATGCCTGAGTGGGTATTGTTTCAAATGCCTTGGCCGGGTCAAGGTAGGCAGTGTGAACCATTTTGCCCTCATCCATTGCTTTGGTGACTTTCTGAAAAGAAGTCCAACAGGTTGAGTAGGCATGACCTGTCCTTGATAAAACCAAACCAGGTTGGGTCCATTGTCTGGAGGTTTACTATATCATTATTGATCATTTCCATGGTAATTATTTCCATGATTTTGCATATAATACTAGTGAGATAGATTTATTAAAGTCGTTTGTGGGTAGTTCTGTTTTTTTTTTCTTTTCTATATCGGTCAAAATATTTTTCTCAGAAGAACTTTTTAAGGTGGGGGATGTCCAGTCCATATGTTAATTAGTTGGTAAGAAGTTGTTCTTTCTATAGGTGGTAGCTTCTTCTAGGTTATTGAAGGTTCTGGTACCATTCATAAGATACATTTTGCTAACAAGGAAAAATACATGGGTTCCATTCTAAGTGTTTTCACACATAGCCAACATTTTTCCTAATTTATGTTGTAGCCAAGTAATCGTCAAATGTAATGTTGTTTTGTCCATATTTCAAAGGGGCTTTTCCTTGTGCTGTTTTAAGTATCAATTCTTTGTCAGTGTATGAAAAAAAATATTACTATTAATCTAGTAGGTGAAGTGGTAAGTATAGGTTTGCCAGTAGCTCTGTGTGCTCTTTCAATACCATAAGAGAGTCATTCTTGTAGGTTTAATAGTTTTGGCATCTGAGAGGATAGGAAAGGTATTATTTCATCTCCTTCAGATTTTTTTCTGGTCAACCAAAATTTCTTATATTGCACACCCTTTCTCTGTTTTCCAGGTCATCTATTTTGTTCAATAACCAAGTGTTTTGTCTTTAGTAGATATTGCTTGTGCTTCTTCCTCCTTAATCTTCCATCTATATTACCTAAAGCATTGATGTCAAACATTTTAGCCTGATGTTGCTGAAACATTTCTCTCTTAGAATTTTTTAGTTCTCCTGAAAACCATCTGTTTTCGTACGTAATTCCTGAAGAGTGGATCTCACCAGCTCTGTCTTTCTTTAGATAGGAATCAGCATAGTTGTATTTAGAGTTGCTCATTCAGTTCAACCTTCAATTGATTAATTCTGATAGGAGAATTTTGAAGAATCTTTGCTATATTTAGAAGTAAGTATGTCTAGATAATTACAAATTAGTTTATGTAGTAAATTTTCTTTAGAAGTTGTTTTTTTTTCTGTTGTTTATATTATTCTGCAGAGCTCTGAAGAAATGTTGCTCTCACTTAGCTATCTAGGCTCTACCCCAAGGTGCTTTATTTGTGATGATCAAATGACATTTCAGAATTACAGGCAAAGATGACTAAGGGATATACAGACAAAGAAGCCAAGAATCCATTAAAAGATGAGCAAAAAGGGAGAGAGAGGGAGGGAGAGGGAGAGAAAGAGAGAGAGAGATAAGTTAATGAATACACAGGAAACTGAAAGGCAGCCAAAAAAGCAACATGTAAAAATATGAAAGAAAAATACTTTTTTTTTGAATATATCTCCTGTGATGAAGAGTGCTTCATAAGGAAGAGTGTGCAGCCCTATGAAAAGCTTATGCAAAATGCATACAAGCAGTTTTGTTTCAATATGGAGAATCAGTAGTCAGTGTTACAGTTAAAATACAGAGACAATTAATAAAAAAAAAATAGAGAGATCATACAGACAATGATAAAACAGCATATGCAAGAAATATGAGACCATACAGACAATGATAAAACAGCATATGCAAGAAATACGACAAAGTAGAGATTCAGAACTATCAGAGTATTATCTATTGAGTTACAGTGCAGCAACAAAATATATACTGGCAGCAGTAATTATTGTCTATGCTTTCCAAACAGAGGAAACAGAAGCTAAAGATGAGTGTTAATATAATAAAAGAATGTAAGAATCAAAATGGATTAACTATTCTTCCTGGCATTTCAATATAAAGCACAATAAATGTTTCAGATACAAATTCTAGAATCAAGAACCAAAACAATGAAACCACAAAAAATCCAGCAATCACGGACTGGAACACATGGAAAACTCACTGTTGTGTTGAAATGGTTTAATGGTTAAAACATTTTACAATGCCCAAGTGAGGCCGCAACTGATTTATACACTGATTTCTATAGATCTGTGTGTGGCTGAGTGCTTGTTAGCTGCTGCAGATGACCACTTTAGATTATTATTAGCACAACTAGTAGTCTCCATGTGCTTATATAAAGTAGTTCCAGCTCAAAAATACTGCTTGACAGTGAGAACTAACAATGTTGCATCTTCTAGTGTCCGCCAGTTTAAAAAATACTTTGAATGACCAAGCATTAAACAAAGGAAGGTTACTCGCTATGATCAAAAGTCAGTTGGGTAGTGGGACATTTCAGTAATTATAACTCTCAGAATTCCCATGTCCAGAGGAATTCACTAGAAACACAAATTAAACAGCATTCTGACATAACATAGACCATCTATTTATCTTAAAAGTAGAACTACACTACTAAGATAACAGCATAAGTATTTCTTCACAAGCAAAATGCAGTGCTATGACAGGCATGGAGACAGACTTAAAAGTATGCTGATATCAGATGGAAGACAAGGAAATATTTACAATTTCTATTAGAGAAATATGAATAGCAAACAGACGCTTTATTTATCTCTGTTCCTTGCCAGATAAGTCAGATGAAAAGGACACTGATGACTATGACCAAATAAAAGTGACATTACATGGCATCATTCTTATCTGAAGCTCTGGCATGATAATGGTTGTGATGGAAGATGTAATTATAATTACATCTCAAGTGTTTACACTTGGTTGAAAAGTGACAATTATAATTTAGGTTTACTTGGAAGTCAGATTTTTATGCCTAAAAGACCTCCAAAATGGTGTAAAAAGACCTTCTTACTTTGTATTTACATGCATTCATCTGTTGCCTAATACAATGTTAGAAATGTTTTTTTTTTCTCGTACATTTCATCTGCAAGTAATTTGCATTTATTTGAAAAAATGTATTTTCTTTACAGAAATTATTTTTCTTTTCAGATTTAACAGGTCCCATATATATATATATATATATATATATATATATATATATACACATATATATATATATATATATAGATAGATATTTATTTTATTTGTTGACCGGGCTAGTCTAACTGGATATATGTCCATTTTCAGTAGATATATATATATATATATATATATATATATATATAAATATACTACAGAAGTTTCATTGTACACCTTTTGTGAATATAGGAACTCCACATATTACTTTCAGCTAGTGTAGCTCTTTGAAAATTGCCATGTATACGAATGCAGTAACTACACTGTAGTGGGAGTAATACTAACCTGAATAGTTTTCAGTATGTGTTAAAGCCAGGCAGTGAATCTGAGTCTCTCATTAATGAAAGGGATGATTTACTATAGTACAGTAAGGTCCTGGTACTTCACAATTAGCATGTCATTTCACAAGAAGATTTGCCATTAGCAGTTTGCTGAATTGCTTGAGAAATATTTTGCAGTCATTACCTAGTCTTAAATCATAATGAGGGCAAGTTAAGACGGGAGAGGATAACCAAACACCCCATTTGCTATTACAGAATGAGAGAATGTGCCTGGCTGTATAGCAGAGAGGAGTAAAGCCCTACCTATGGTGCAGACAGTCCTAATTCATCTAGTGTTATAAACACTGGAAAAGGCATGTGGGGGAAGATGGGGAAGAGAAACTGTTGTTGGCTCACCCACTTTGGATGAAGGGAATAGTGGTTTCTATTAGCAAGTGAAGCAGTGCATGGTGCTATAATTACTAAGAGTGGGGACACAACCTTGTCAATTGCAATGGTGAGCATTATCTTTCTAACAAAAGACTGTCAATTAAAGGGAGGTTATAAAATGCCCCCACCCCCGTAAAACAGATTCTCATACCAGACACCATATGTGAGACTGGAACTTTAATAGAAATGTCATCTCTGAAGGGATGCCAGACAGGTTACAGGCCACTTCCATGACTATCTGAATGTTGGCACCCCATCTGGTAGGCTATCACTGTTGAACTAACAATACCTAGTACTGGGGAACACATGGGCTCAATGTGCCCTAGTGATTTCAAGTACTGGGGAACACATGGGTCACTGTATTGCACAAATGATACCAAGTACTGGATAACACATGGGCTCAATGTTGCCCTAGATACCAAGTACTGGGTAACATGGGCTAAATGTTGTCCTAGTGATCCCAAGTACTGGGAACACATGGGTCATTGTGTTTCAGAAGTGATACCAAGTACTGGGTAACACATGGACTCAATGTTGCCCTAGTGATCTCAAGTACTGGGGAACACAGTGGTACCAAGTACTGGGGAATACATGGACTCAATGCTGCACTAGTGATACCAAGTTACAGGAACACATGGATTATTATGTTGCACTAGTGATACCAAGTACTGGGGAACACATGGGCTCAATGCTGCACTAGTGATACCAAGTACTGGGAACACATGGGCTCAATGCACATTGGGGGAGGCTTGATGGTGAGCAGGTGCACTGGCAAGAAAGAAGAATACACACACATACAAAAAAAGAAAAGGTGATTTATGTCTCTGGTAGTCTGTTCCCTCAAAAGAAGGCCCTCTATGTCTCTGGAGGTCTGCTCTCCCTAAGAGAAAGCTCTTTATGTCTCTGGTTGTCTGCTCTCTCTAAAGAAAAGGCTCTGTACACCTCTGATTGTCTTCTCCCTCCAACAGAAGACTCTGCATGACTCTGGTATCCTGTCTCCATGAGAAGGCTCTCTGTGTCTCTAGTAGTATGCTCTCTAAAAGAGAATGTTTATGTACACCTCTGGTAGTCTATACTCTCAATAGAAATGCATTGGATGTTCATGACTTGTCAAAAGGAAGATGATTAATAGACAATGAACATATAAAAAGGAATATCCAGGAAAGGATTTCTTAGGAATAATAAGTACTTGGGATGACTATGACTAGGTCAACATTTTGGTATGCTCAGGGTGAGGAAGCTCCCCCCAGCCCCTTTCCAGTATGCACATCTGCAACACACCTGAAAGGGCTCTCCCCCACCCCAGGCAAATATAGCCTCATCTCTCACCACTACATGGAAAAATTAACATTATATTTGCTGTATTCTGTCCCAAATAAATCTGCCTCCCCATTAGAATTCCTGTAAAGTAAGGCTAGTACCATTTACTTGGTGTATTTTGTCTCCAAATATACTTGTCGTCCATTGTTGATTTACTTACATGCCAAGGCCATAAAAGTAGTGTTTCTGAAACTATCTGGTTGCACTCGTACCTTTCTGCCTCTTTACCTTCCTTGATTTCTCCTGCTTTCACTAACCTTACAGCTCTAAGGTTTTCACTTCTCATATTGATAGTTTTTCTTTGCACTCATCTCTTAGGGGTTGGCATATAACTCTACCTGCTTTTTCTAGTTATACCTTCCCCCATTTTGTATCTCTCTCCTCTGAGTCCCCCTCCCCCTTGCACAGTCTATATTAGTGGGTCTTCTTGAGTGGCACCATTTTTATATAGTTATTTTTGGCCTGCTTTTGGTGAGGACGTTCTCCCCAGCCTTTTTCCAGTGTGCACAACCCACAAGTAAGTGCCTGCAATTGTTTAAGCTATTCTCAAATATTTGTTGTTCACCTTGGTCAGTAATAGGCATTTTTATTCTTTCCAACTGAAACACTTAGCTAACTGTACGTAGTCTAGGGAACTAACTGAAGTAGCGAATACTTCTACTACATAAACTGTTTGCTGTTAAGGTTACAATTGATTTTGGCTGACGACTCACGTAATGTAATCCTCCTTAACTGGTATCAACTGTTTTGTGTACTTGCCTATAGTATCCTTTCCCTAGTTATTTTTAGAAGCTGCAACTGCACATATTCCATTTATTAAAGCAGTGCTTTAAGTTGCTGGAGACGGAAATGCTTTTTCCTTGTTGGCAACTAGCAAGCTTCTTTGGCCTGTACTGATCAGTACTATTCTCTATTACTTAATATTACAGTTCTGCATAAATGTGTGTTCTATGTTATCTTCATATGTGTTCTAACCAATTATTGTCTACTGCACTGTTATTTTGAGAAATGATGACTGCATAAGTAAAAGTAAAACTACAGTATTAGTGCAGTGACAAGTTGATTACTAATAACGGAAGACTAGCAAAACAAAAAAGTAACTGAAACCATAAGCAGGGATAAACAGTAGTTAATTCAAAGTCCGCAACTTGCTTGAAGCGTTGTTTCTTTAAAAGTAATAGCTGTTTATTCTAAGCATTTAAAATCCATAATGTAGTTAGAAGTGGTTATTCCACAAGTTTAAAATCCACAATGTACTGAAAAAGTGGCAAGTTCAGAAAACACTTTCACCCAGATAGGCTTCATCAGGCAAAGATACTGAGCAACACATTGTGCTTAGCTTATATAATCAAGATATAGTCAGATGATCTAGTCACATGTAAAGATTGTAGTCACACGATAAGATAAAAATAAGTACAATACACATAAGATTGTATGTATAAAAATGTAAGTGACAATAACAGTATGAAATGTAATAAATAATGAAGGTACTTGTAAAATTTTTGATTTTTCAATTTTTTTTAAAACATATAGGTCCGGATTCATGAAGGCTTGCACAGAGTCTAAGAGTAGAGTAAGACTCCATGCAGCCAACATGTCTTCCGAGCGATCCAGGAACAACCAGCAGGGGGCGTGTAACTGAGCTCCTAAAACTCCTCTTACACGGACAGGGCTAGGATATGCAAATTACCTGATTTGCTGCTGAAAGGCATGCAAATGAGGTAAAATTGCGATTCAGGAAACCCTAACCTGTCCGAGTAAGAGTAGTGTTATTTGCAGAAATGTACTTCATTGACAACTGAGTACGGTTCTGCAAATAGCAAAACGGAGCTGTGACAGCTCGAAAAAAAGGATGCATACATTCGAGAAATCATGCCAATGGCCATTGTCAATGTCCACCGATGCAAAATTAAAATAAAATATGTTTATTTTTTTTTCCCGATCGCTGATGTTTAAGCATAGCGCAGCGGCTCGCAAACGCGGTGCACTCTAAAAACCAGAAAAGCAATAATTAAAATGCATACATGTGGATTTTACAGTAATCCCTAATATACAATGCAAGTGAATGGCAGTCCCAAGACAACATGGCTACCAAGTAGAGGTTGCTAAGGGGGGAAGCTCAGTCTAAGAGATGTAACCAAGCATTAGTAGGCAATTCTATGCAAATGAGGGTAAGGATAGTGAATCCCAAGTTTACATAGCAAAAGAGCACAGTCAGTGTAGTGTAGGAGTAGGATAAGGGATGTAACAGGGAGAAGATAGGTGACATCATAAGGGGGGTATGTCTGAGAGAAGTGAAGCTAATTAGAGTAGAGTGGCATGTGTCTGCTGTCAGATACTAATCACTGGAAGAGGTGTGTCAATAGGTACCCTAGCTAAAGGCAAGAAATTGAAGGTTTATGCCATGAACAACACCAAAGTTTCTTGTAGAAATGCCTGCAATGTGTATGTGCGCATGTGCGCACCTGTAAAACCGAATAACCCTGTGTGTGCGTGTGTGTGCCTGTGTGCGAGCGTTTAAGCCTGAGTGAGCAAGTGTAAGGTTGCTGAAACCTGTGTAAGAGCATTTGCACCTGTGTGCATGCGTGTTAGCAAGAATAAGCATGTGTGCGCTCGTGTAAGCATGTGTGCGCACGTGTGAGCTGGAGTGCGCATGTTTGTGCTTGTTTGCGTGGTGCTGCCCCCCTGAGGAAACAGAAAGGGAAAAGGAAGCACAAAAAATAGTAGGAAGTTAACCAGGGAGTACTAGCAGAGCTAGCAGGTGAAAACAATCAGAATCAGGCAATTACACAGGCAGTACACTAGCCCAGCCCAGCACTTAAAACTCAGCAAACAACTTTCCAGTATGTTTTTCTCAGAGACACTGCAACACTGCAGTAAGCTAATAGAAGTGAAAACTGAAAAAGCTTTACTGAGACAAAGAAATGTTAGGGGCTGCCATTGCTGTTATAAGGCAACATATGCAACATGCTGAGGGTGGTGACAATGCGAATGCTGCTGAGCAACTCACAGTGAGGAGACGGAGAAGAGTGTACAGGCCTAGGGTAACCTACCAGGGGCTACATGAGCTGGAGATAGTGGAGCGCTATAGAGTAGACAAAGACCTCATGCAGCAAATTGTAGAGCTGTGCAGGCCATGCCTCACACAGTGAACCAACAGAGGGGAACCCATCCCAGTGGAAACCAAGGTATGTGTTGGCCTAAGAATACTAGCAACAGGTACATTCCAGAGACCAACTGGCGATATGATGGGGATTTCACAGGCATCAGCATCCAGGGTACTGCACCAGTTCCTAAATGCCATGTCAGCACATGTCGGTGATCATGTATATTTCCCCAATTCCCGTGAGGTATTGGCCAGCAATATACGTCTCTTCCAGCAAATAGCAGAGTACCCTGAGGTAGTGGGTGCAATAGACTGCACGCACATTCACATCAAAGCACCAGCTGGTGAGCGGGGTAGGGTCTACTATAACCACAAGGGTTACCCCTCCATCAACTGCCAGGTCATGTGTGATGCCCAGGGCATAATAATGAATGTGTGTGCTGGCTGCCCTGGAAGCTACCATGACTCCCATATCTGGCATCTGACGCAGCTGTAGCAGACATTTGCCAATGGGGACATCCCTCATGGTCACCTAGTGGCTGATGACACCCATCAGAAATGCACACACACCTGAACAGGAACGCCATAATGAGGCACACGCACAAACACGAAATGTAATCGAGCATGTGTTTGGGCTGCTCAAGTCACGGTTCCGGTGCCTGGACACATCTAGTGGAGCCTTGTAGTACTCACCAACTACATGTACCCAAATAGTCATGGTATGTGCTATGCTACACAATATGATCCTGCGAAAACAGCTGTAGCAGGAGCAGCATAGGCCCGGGCACAACAACCCCCCCCCTCCATTGCCAAGGTCATCACAGGCAGAGCATGACTTGGAGGAGGAACAACCTGAGCCTGCCCCAGTAGGCAGAAGGAGGCGTGCCCAGTATGCTTTGGCCTTGGCAAAGAGGCAACGCATAGCATATACACTGGCTCAGTAGGAACCCTGGAAATGATACCTCTCTCCGACTCACACATATAGTAAAAGGGATGCTTAACTTGTCACTACCTGTTAACAAACATGTATAGGGAGTGTAAAAAGTGCATCTGACATAGGCAGCCCTGCAGCACCACCTGAGGCATGATTGCTATGTGTTAAGAAATATAACGCAGTGCTAAACAGCTCTCACCACTATTTAGTATATGTAAACAAAATAGCACACACTAAGTAGTACAACTACAGGCAATGTTGAGCAATATTGGGCACTGTTCAGCAATGTTGGTCACCCTTGATCAATGCTGTGCAAGTCTGGTCAAATTTGGGCATAGTTCAGCAAAAGCAGGTAAACATGTTCATATTTGCTTCACTTTTTTTGAAGCAGTCTGTTCTGCCATGTATGAAAATATGAAGCAGTGACAGTCCTCAAACCCAGGATACAGTGCACTATAGTCATAGTACTGAACCACTAAACCATGACAGTAAGTCAATGGTCAGCTTGTATGAAAAAATGTTGATAAGTCTATGCAAAGTATCTCATGGAAACCTTGCAGGCATAGCATAATCCCTGTTGAGTTAAGACACAAAGGTGAGGCCTGCAGTAAGAATAGAACCTGATATTCCACACACATATAGTATAAATGTCAATATTGGTAATGTTCACACACATCAGCAAATGTCATGGACCTCAGACAGCAACATACTGCAAGGTCACACTGGGCATGCTCACACACTTGAATATGTGAGACAAATGTCAGGCAACAAAACACTGAAAGTCTGAACTGGGCATGCTCACACACTTAGGGCATGTCTGAGTACAGCAGTGGGCCACACATATCCGTCATTTGCATGTGTCAACCCAGGAACCTTGCACTATTCACCAATCTGCCATGTGCATACAGTTATATGACAACAGACACATATATAACATTGTGAAACCCTGTCATAATCAAATATGTTATGCAGATACTTAGGTTGTTCATAGACAGTGGGAAAGCAAAGAAGAAACAAAACCTGCAATCAGTACCATCACTGAACAATGTGCATCCCGAACATTATCATAGGTTCAGAGGTTGACACTAGGCTATCTGCCCTATGGCATGTATAAGCCTATCCATAGTGTGTTTGGCTTTTGCAACCCTGCTAGATTAGTAGACTGTGCCTGTGAATAGTAGGTCACACAAGATATCCCACATATATTCATTTTATTCTGCCAATGTTTAGCAGGGACCCAGAACATATCCCAGGGCTAAACATACAATCACGCATCCACCTGTCAAGATGTCACCTGTAGATGGTCAGCGTGTGTCTCTGTGTATGTTCATAGGTTAGTACTAGGCTAACTGCCCTTGCAAGCCATTGTAAGCCTAGCCAATTATCCCTTGTGAGGCTCAAACCCTGCACCTTGTCTTTGTAAGGTAAACACCTTAACCACTAGGCCACCCTCCTAACTAGATTAGTACTAAGCTAACTGCCCTTGCAAGCCATTTTAAGCCTAGCCATTTATCTCTTGTGAGACTCAAAACCTGCACCTTGTGCTTGCAAGGCAAGCACCTTAACCATTAGGCCACCCTAAACATGTCTATAAAAAAATCTTTATTAAATTATCACATAGATTCTTACTAAGCTAACTGCCCTTGCGAGCCATTTTAAGCTTAGACAATTATCCCTTGTGAGACTCTAACCCTGCACCTTGTGTTTGTAAGGCCAACACCTTAACCATTAGGCCACCCTCCCAACCCTGTGGGACTGAGATCTCATTCCCGTGTGAGTGGAGCCTCTGGGATGGGAATCTGCCCCTCCAGCATGTCCTATTAACATCAGTGCTGACGTTCCCATCCCTGGAGTGTGTAGCTGTAAGGGACTTTGATATCCTGAGGTGGAGCCTGTCCATCAATGCTGTGATGGACATGGCTTCAAGCAACAGGCACAGATCGCATCCAAGTAGGCAGTAAGCAACTGAGGAGAGCTGGGGTCACCATAGCCAAACTGTGCATACCATCTGTGTGAGTCCCTAGATCCACTTGGTTCGGTACATTTGTGTACATTACAGTTGCTGCAGGTGTTGGGTAAGGTACATCTGAAATGGGCCATTGTATCCAAGCATGGGCCTGATGAGTATAGGGGCACAATGACCCCACCTGATCTAGATGTAAAACCCTATGGGATAAGGTGGGCTATATAGAAGGTGTGTCCAACAACATTGGCAACGTGAATGTCAAAGGTGAGAGTACTAACTATTCATGTCCCCAAATCACAAATCACACACACCGTACGTGATGTATCATCACCTATGTGGTAATGTGTGTGCACGTTGTTACTACCAAAGGTGATGACTATGCATCTAATGGAAGGTATCTGTAGGCCATGGCTCTGGCACCAGTTATCCATCTCTGTGAGACCCTTCTTGAGGATGCTTGTGCCAGCTGTGGAGTCGATTATGGCACACAGTTTGCAGTCATCTGTGAACATGGTCAGCCATATTCCTCCTGTGTTAGCCAGTATGTCTGAGAAATATATACGGAACAAGAGAGGTCCCAGGACTGAGCCCTGTGGGATGCCACGTCTAACTGGTGTATAGTCAGACATGGCACCTGCAATACTGACCATGTGGGTGTTATCCATGATCCAGTTAGCAATCCATCTTGTGACATATGTGTAGATATTGAAGCCGGTGAGCTTATGTATAATGGCCGAGTGGGGTATTGTATTGAACTGTTGTGTGAGCTCCAGGTAGGTTGTGTGGACAACCCTCTGTATGTCTATGGACCTGTTAACTGTTTAAAGACATCAAAAAGGTGCAAGAGGCAACATCTGCCCACAACAAAGCCAAATTGTGTAGGATCGAGTGTCTGTAGGTTCACAATGTCTATGTGTATGTGTTCCATGATGATACGCTCCATAGCTTAGCAGACCAGGATAGTTAGGCATATAGTGCGATATTGTCCAGGGTCCCTTGTGACACCACCACTGTGGAGCATGAACACTGTTGCTGTACGTCATTTCTTGGGTACATATCCTGTAGTAACTCTGATATTGAACAGTGACATAATGTGAGTGTGAATTTTGACATGAATCTTATGTAAGCCACAGGCCGGGACACCGTCTGGTCCCATTGATGCTGTGTTGTCTGCTATGGAGAGGTCAGCACTCACCTGTCAATCTGTGATGTCAGGGAGGCTACACCCTGTTGGGATGGACATGTGCACTGCAGGGGGGATGGTGTGGAAACATTTCCACTGAACCTGTTTGCCAAAATGTTTGCAATGTCAGTGGGTTCACTGTATGTTTTGTCATTATGCAGTAACTCACAGCATATCTGTGAGTTCCCACCCAGGTTTCTGACATAACTAAAGAAGGCCTTGTGATTGTCCATAGTGTCTTTTGCAAGTGTCCGTTATAAGTGGCCCTTAGATGAATCAACAAGTGATCGTAGCTATTCCATAGTACTGATCAGAGATGCCTTCCTGATTGGTATTGTGCTCTATCATGTAGTAGCCTCCTCCTGTCCTTGTATAACTCATTAATGGCCGTGGTCCACCAGACATGTCCCCTGCCTTTGGAGGAGTGAGTCATGTAGTTATCTGGGATAGCACGATCCACGCATTCCAGTAGTTGTCCATAGAATGTGTTTGTAAAGGATTAAGTGGTCTGAGCCGTAATTAACACAGTCCCAGGGTCTTTGACGGATACCACCTCGGTTTGTATGAGTGTGACGTTTGCTTATGAGAAGTACTTCACTGAGATCACCTAGGATGTGTGTGTGTATGGGATATGTATGTCCAGTGAGATGAATGTATGTTCTGACCTTTACAATGAGGGGTATACCTCTGGTGTGGAACATAGAGTCCCCATGTTGGTGATGATCAGGTCCCATATGTTTTAACCCCCTGTGGTTATGGTGACCAGTTCTGCCATAGCATTTGACTCTATAAATCCTAGCAACTGTTGTGCGAGTGTGTCAGTGCTTGAGTAGTATTCACAGTCAATGTTTGTGTATTTGAAGTCACACAATATAATGGTGTTTGGAGAGACCTTCACATTCCCCATTGTTCCCAGGAATACCGAGTGTTGTTCCTGAGTTTGGGAGTGTGGTCTGTAGCAGTCTAAAAACTGAAATGCAGTTTGGCCCAGTGTCAGTTGCACATGTACATTCTCTGATGCTTTGTGCAGTGCTACCAACCCGGAGGTGTGTGTATGTATGATGTATATGGATACCCCCCCTATTGTTGTTGGCGGGTCTGAGTCTTGTGTCCGAAAAGCATGGTATGAAGTAAATCCTGGTAGTGCTGGTGTGCTTTTTGGAGCCTGAACCAGGTGTCTGTTACTGCACATATATTGACATTCTCCATACTGATGTTAGTCCTGAGTGCATGCATTCTGAGGGTTAGACATCTGTTGTTGAGCAGCATTACTCTCCGTTTCCTTTACCCTGTAACATCTATGGAGGTGGTTTTGTCTTCTGAGCCTCACTTCAAACAGCCACTATGGGTGTGGCAAGAGCCTTAGCCAGTCTGTGAAAGCCTAGGGGTGACAGGTACATGGCGTCCATAGCAAATCTACGTGGCATGTCGAGCATGTAATCCCAGGCTGACAGACACTGGATCCCCTTTGGATGACACCAATATGTTAGCCAACTGTTAAAAGTGATTAGTTTGTCTGTATACTGTGACCTAATTCTTGTTGAGGGTAAGATGCTACACGAGATCAGGGTCATACTGGCCTGGGCTACATGATCAGAGATCTCCTCTATGTCTCTTGTCATGTCGTCCAGGGAGGAACGTCTGAGGATTTACACACCAGCATGGTTAATGATGGAGCCATATTTGTAGTTGCAGTGGACTGACAAGAGTGCATGTGTCATGGGGCAGATCCTGTCACCCGACAGACAGCACAAAGTGGCCTTCTCCTTGTTCAGCCTGGTGAGTGGGATGTCAGTGTGACCGACAATTACAGTCACCTATTACAAGTGTATTAGGTGTGTTGTGTAGGCCTAAGGGCAGTGACTGTGCGGCACACTGACTTTGTGAACTATGTGATATGTGTGTATAGTTGTGGGTTAGCAGTTGTTTGGGTGTCTGCTTTGGATGTCTCTGCTGCTTAGGCAGAGTATATTTAGAGGCTCCAAGTATGTGTTTGTGTGTTAATGTATTTGGTTTGCTGTCGTCATAGGTCCATGTGAGACTGGATTTCTGGTGTGTGTGTTGTTACCTTCACCACCTGATAGACTGTGCCAGTCATGGCTTGGGAGATCTCAGCCTCCTGTCTGTCTATACAGTTGCGTCTCTCACATATATCTCAGTTTGTTGTTAGGAGGACAGGGTTCTCTGTGTACATAAGGCAGTTGTAACAATGCGTTAAAATTCCAATATGCACCAGCTGGCCTGGAGAGTACACATGAAACCGACCTTTGGACATGCCAGGATATAATGATGACATACACTGTTGACTGATCACAAAGGATCAGTAGTGTGTTAAGTGTGTAAAAGAGTATAACAGGGGTTTAGTATTCATGCTTGTCGTTGCTTTTGAAAGATTATCTGTGAAGGAGTGCAGACAGAACCATTACACCTCCTTCAACTATGTCATAAATAGCAATGTACAGTCATATATGTCCTGACTCAGGGTAAACTGTACCTGACTGACAATGTCGACATCCTGTCAGACAGGCCCATACATACATACCCACCTCCCAGTGACAAAAGGCCCTATCATCATACCAGGAGATATCACATGTAGAATGCGTAAACTGCTCCTCCCAAAGCCAAATTAATTCCATCACGTTCATAACATTGTTTCCCCATATGTGTCATAAGTGAACAACAGAACAGACAGACCCTGCACCTGAACAGTCTGTTGAGCCTCACACTCTCTACAGGATCTTACACTGTTGAATGTGTTACAGCAACATGTGGCACACCCTACAAGTGTTGGTGCACAACAGACCATGGGAACTATAGTCCTATAAGCCTATGAAGTCTGAACTGCTAGGCCATGGAGTCCATAATGATTGCAGTCAGGAACAGAGCTATTGTAATCCCCCAAACACACAACCCAAACGTCTGTGGTATGTTAATGAGCAGATCATGTTCCCCAAACCTGATGGATTGTTTTCAAGGCAACCATCTAGGACATACATCACTGAAAGGAGCAGCACACATCCCACATAGACTTTGAATAGCCCTTTATCAACATCACAGACACATGTTGTATCCACAAAACCAACAATATGTGCATAAATATGTATTGTCATATGAAGGAATGGCAATTTGTCCACAGATAGATCACACAAGCTATGAATTGTGGATTCCTGTTCAAGCTGTTCACACCTGCTGACCCACAAGGTTCATTCCTGGGATTGCATAAAACGAAGTGCACACACATTACCATGTTCCATCTGATGATGTCAGCATCCTACAAATATAGCAGGAGAATAGAAAACACACAGTAAAGTATGTAGCGCGTCGTGTTAATGCGTATCTCTCTAGTATCATAACATAGTTAGGTAGGTGTTTGAATTCTACAATTGCTGTGTGTGTGTGTGTGTGTGTGTGTGTGTGTGTGTGATCCCCGTTGGGAGGAGTGGGCTTTTTGTAGACTTTCACAACACATTAAAAGAGGTGAACACCTCTTTGCCAAGTCTGATGATGTCAGTATCCCACAAATACAGCAGTGGAGATTGTAACACCCAGTAAAGCACACAGCGCGTCGTGTTAATAAGTGTCTCACTAGTGTCATAACATAGCTAGGTAGTGGTTTAAATCCTGCAATTGCTGAGTGTGTATATGTGTGTATGATTCCCTTTGAGAGGAGTGGCCTTTTTGGAGACTATGAAAACACATTAGAAGAGGTGAATTCCTGTTTGCCAAGTGTGATGATGTCAGTATCACACAAATACAGTTTTGGAAAATAATACTCCCAGTGAAGCATATAGCGCGTCATGTTAATGCGTATCTCACTAGTGTTATAACATAGTTAGGTAGGGGTTTAAATGCTGCAAATACTATGTGTGTGTAATATTCCCTTTGAGAGGAGTGGCCTTTTTGGAGACTGTGAAAACACATTAGAAGAGGTGAATTCCTTTTTGCCAAGTGTGATGATGTCAGTATCACACAAATACAGCTTTGGAAAAGAATACTCACAGTAAAGCATATAGTGTGTTGTGTTAATGTGTATCTTACTAATGTCATAACATAGTTAGGTAGGGGTTTGAATCCTGCAAATGCTATGTGTGTGTATGAGATTCCCTTTGAGAGGAGTGGCATTTTTGGAGATAGTGAAAACACATTAGAAGAGGTAAATTCCTCTTTGCCAAGTGTGATGATGTCAGTATCACACAAATACAGCTTTGGAAAAGAATACTCCCAGTAAAGCATATAGCATGTCATGTTAATGCGTATCTCACTAGTGTCATAACATAGCTAGGTAGGGGTTTACATCCCGCAATTGCTGAGTATGTGTCTGTGTGTATGATTACCTTTGAGAAGGGTGGCCTTTTTGGAGACTGTGAAAACAAATTAGAGGAGGTGAATTCCTCTTTGCCAAGTGTGATGATGTCAGTATCCCACAAA
>NC_056733.1:1714353661-1714411161 GCF_019279795.1 Protopterus annectens
AACAGGGATGGCAATACATGTACAACATTCAGCTGGAGTGTACATTTGAACATCCACTGGCTTACACATAGATATGCATATTGGCACATATACAGTCCACCTTTCATGGTGGGAATATCAATTATGCACAGGTTGAGGTAGATACAGTTATGTAATGATATTGCACAGTGTTGTGCAGAATGCATGGAAGGTGTTCTCAGCCCATATATGTTTAGCAGGACACCCTATCTGGAAGACTATATACCTAACAATTCATATCCATGGTGTTTGAACAGCACATGTCATATGCCAGCACTGTATGCTGTCTTGTTTGACACACACTACAACCTACATATGTATATGCACATAACAACTTGCACCAACATATACATGTCCGCACTTCACAAACAATTGCAGTATGTCCCTTGCTCTATGCACATGTTCAGATGCTTATAAATCAGACACACATGTATTTCGACATATGTGTGTGCCATACAGACACAAGGTCCACACTGTTGTAAGTCCATACACCTCACGGATCACCTGTTGGGCCTTGCTATAACATGGACAGTTGTCAAATGTGTGCATACAGTAATAGTACAAGGGTATACATAGCTGCAAAGATACATTACTATGCTAGACTGCTACAGCAGTTGCCAGTGCTAAGCTACACATTATGTGACTATCATACATGTCTTACTCTGTGACATCCAAGTTTATATAGGTGTTTGCAGTACTCCTTCAAACTGCCATTAAATGCAGTACTGTACAGGCCATAGATAACATGTTCAGATGTTTGACATGTACTGCTGAGCTACAAATGTCACACTTATGACCCACTGCATACAGCTATACAACGATTTCTCCATGGCAATACTTATGCATGGCATCAGTGCATACATACCTACTGCTGCCACATATGCATGTTTCAGAGGATCTACAGTACTAAACATAAACATCTACTACTTGCCGGTAGCTACAAACTGTTACATACCTGTATGTCCCTTTCCGGTCCGTCTGTGTATGCTTTGATGTTTTTTTTTTATTAACTACAGAAACATACTGTTGTTTGTTTTGACTTTTTATTTTATTTTTTTTTTCCTGCTTGCAGTTGTTCACTATCTGGAACGTGCAATGTAATGATTGCATGTGGGGAGAGCAAGTACTATCTGCTTTTATAGGTATCTGCACATGTGCATGTGATGCCCTCTGCACCAATTGTTGCCCAGCATTTGGTAAATGCATACAGCCTGCTGAGTGGTAATTGCAGTACTCACTGTCATAGCAACACAATGCTATAAATTGCTAAGGTGTGTAGGTGTAGCCCTTTCAGATTTTCAGAGTGGGGCCCATGCTTGTTTGCTGTGGACACTGTAGTGTAAGTCAGAAGGTTGGTGTACGTCTTATAAATGAAGCTAGAGGTGTAGACAGTGATGTACATGTTGTACTCAGACGTGACTGTTTCCACTTCCAGTACAGAGCTATCAGTGTAGAGTTTAACTCACCCCTACAAAGGCCTACACAACATTTATGTGACTATGTAGTTTCTTTTGTACTCATATGATTAGCTGCCATACAAATGTAGTTATTGAGAACTATTCTTTTGGCACATGAACTGTTTGTGAACTGTTATACTGTGAATATTAATGTACTCACTTCTGCAAGGTTTGTGTTTTTTTATTGTTGGCATTAGCACAGGGTTATCAGGACAACTGGACAATTCCAGTACTGAGTATGCCTACCTACTCCCTTGGTAGACCCTAAACACGCAAGTATATTTTAATTGTGGGGGGGATGCTTACATACAGAGAGCATTATGTATTATTGTGTGAATATTATCTTACTGGACCTAAAGAATTGGTGTGTACCTGTTAGTTTATCAAGGCAGGTTGTCTGTCTGCATAGTTCACAACTGTGAACCTATCCAGATGTTAGCCAGAAGTTACACTGTTATTCTTTGTCTGTGCAACTCACATGTGTTTTCAGGACTGTTACAAAGGCATTGTTACAGGCATTTGCTACCAGTACATGGCTACATCCTTAGGTATTTCTGTGTTGTACTCCTACATAATGGTATGCTTGTTGGGGTCCTACCAAAGCTATTTGCAGAATGTGTAACAGCAGAATAGCTTATATGCCTGTGTGTTTGTGCCTCTGCCTATTAAACACTCATATACATCTTTGCATGGAGTCAGGGATAGGTAGTTAAAAGTGAGGTACACCTTACACATAATAGGGACAGTAAGTGTAGACTTGAGTGAAGCAGTGCATATGGGTTAGTACTCCTTTTATGAAGTACGGGCGGTGTCTACTGTTATTATTGTCAGTATTCATTGTGTAATACCCCACCTTTCTGACTGATGTCAGTACTTTTCAGAGGGATTCAGAGGGACACATCTAAAATATGTTTCACAAACAGGGACATCCCTGAAAAGTAGTCACAGTTACTAGGTATGGCCTCTGCCCTAATCAGATATGCCACTGTTTGTCCTGCTTTGATACTGTGTGGGTGTTGTAAAGTGCCTCTGTAACATTATTAGCTGCTTGCATGGCTGCTTCTCACATCACAGTCATGTAATGCAATTCCACAACTATTGCTGGGAAAGATCCACAGAACAAGCTTTGTGTTATGGCCTTCTTATTTTTCCTTTACATTCACTCATTGTAATGCATGATATATTTATTTCAGCAACAGATTATTGTATATCTGCTGTGGCTTAGTGGTACTTCATGCAGTGTAGTGTGTCCAAGGTCTGAGGTTCGAGACTAACAGAGTTGTTTTATTTTGCTGCTGAGCAGAATAAGGGCCCTGACATAGAGTGACTAAGGCACTTTTAAGCAGTTGTAAAAGGGTTTGCGTGGGTTTGCGTGATGCATAGCAATACTTAGCTAAGTGCACACATGCGCACACTCGCTTACACCTGCTTACTACTGCTTAAAAGTGCTTACACCCGCTAACCCCCACGCTAATTTCTTTGAAAAAAAGAAAATGGGGAGATAGGAAAGTGGTGAAAAAGGGAGCACAATGAGGGAAAGACAGTAGGAAAACAAGCTCGGGATGTGCAGGACGGGTGTAGGGAAGGTCCATAGCTGCCCATTTCTTTAACAGCAACAGCTGTGCATATGCAATGCATTTTGAATTAATTTTGAATCCTTCCACCCCTGGGAGATGGGTGACAACAACAAAGTATGTTGTACTGCCAATTATAATTATCAGTTTACATGTCCAGCGGACATGTGTGCGAGATGGGCAGCTATGTATGAGGCGTAATTGTTTTGTGGGTACAGATTGCCCATTTTTTTCTTTTTTTTTCAGGTGAGAGTGGAAAGTGAGGTAGGGGAAGTAGGTATTTTTGGGGAGGTAGGTTGGGGAGGTAAACAGACAAGACAAACAAGAAGCATATGGGGCGGAGTATGACACATGGGGTGGGTGAACACAATTGATGGGGATGGATGTTTGGAAATCGCAAGCCCATGAGCCCACAGATGGTAACAGTGGGACTGAGATCCCCACTCATGGACAGTCACCACTGAACCTTCACAGACCCGAGGGTGGTTGTGCTGGGGGCTGCATAGGAGGGGCAGGCTCACCCGTGAGTCATGCCACTCTCGCCTCAAGCTGGCGTAGGGGACCAGCGACTAAATGCTGGATCTCCCTACGCACCACAACCCAGACCCTTCGGAGGATGACAGGTGGCCCTTCTCTGCCCATGCTTGCAGGGGGGGTGAGCCCCATCCCCTGCAGCGCTTCCACCTGAAGGTGGCACAGGATCAATGGAGGAGGATAGCCCGGGATGGGCACCGGACATGCTGGTGCCAAGTGCAATCGCCAGCTGAGGAGGGACAGGTGGGTCCGCTGGGACCGGCCTTCCCATACGTTCTGTGATTAGGTATGTTTAATTACAACATAGACAACAGCATTCAAAATTAGTTGTAACAGCATGCAGTAATATTCCCATTAACCCAATGCACCAGGGTTACAACAGTTGAATAGCAAGCATAACACATGCATATATTGAACAACAGTGGACATTACAACAGCATGCAGGGATGATTGATGGCAACAGGCCACCAAGATTGTGGTGTTTGAACAGGGCACATGCATTAAAGAAAAAAATGATTTTTATTGAACAATAGGACATATGTCCCAACAAATGTTATGAGATTACACATACCCATTGAAGTGTGGAATTGCATTGTTTATGCACATGGAGTAGGGGGGAAAAGAAGCATCCATTAACATATTATTAGCACTTTTACTCTACACTACATTCCTATTGACTGCAGGTGTATATCCCCTACATGTATTATTACACTAGACAACATGTATTACATTGTGTAATGGGTTTGGCTAGTTCATTATATACCTGACAAGTATCTGACATTGTAACTGTCCAAACTGCAGATGTTACTGCTACATACTTGTATTTTATTTGTATATTGATGTATCTACACATCTGGATGTGTTCACGTGACTTTTTCACTTAATTTTCTACACAACCCTACATTTCATGTAACACACTCACATTTCTGGTGAACACCTTGACAAGCTACTCGTGTGCCAGATTTACCTATGCATGACAGCCATTTAACAACTGTTGAGGACTGTTATATGCTTCACAGCTACTGGCACTTACTTCATCCACTTTATATGAGACTGCAGAACTGTGGGTTGACAGCACTTAATACAACAGTACTACTTATTGAATGCAACGGTACAACAACATTTCTAAGTAACTGACACAGACACACTCCAAGTATTAGACCTTTATTATTCACATTAAACACTTTTCTGCAGGCTCTCCCCTTAATTTGATATTACAGTGCATATAGAAGACATATTCAGGACATATTATACCTTTATTGATAGGTTCCAACACTCTTTTTCAGGCTCACTCACTTATTTTATATGACAGTACATGCAGAGACAGTATTCTAGGCTTATTTTACCTTTATTAATGGGTTACTACACTCTTTGACTTTTGTTATATGACAGCACATGCAAAGAATTTATTCAGGGAATTAATGTTATATGCTTCACAGCTACTGGCATTTCATTCTTCCACTTCATAAAGGACTGCACAACTGTGGGTTGACAGCACCTAATATAACAGTACTATTTATTTAATGCAAGGGTACAACAACATTTAAAAGTAAGTGACACAGGCACACTCCAAGTATTATACCTGTATTAATTACATTGAACACTCTTTTCTACAGGATCTCTCCTTTATTTGATATTACAGTGCATATGGAAGACCTATTCAGGACATATTATACCTTTATTGATAGGTTACAACACCCTTTTTCAGGCTTGCTCACTTATATTATATGACAGTACATGCAGAGATAGTATTCCACACTTATTTTACCTTGATTGCTGGGTTAGTACACTCTATTTCTGGCTCACTGATGTTTGTTATATAACAGTACATGCAGATGATTTATTCAGGGCATTTGCTAGCTGTATTATTGAGATACAACACTTTTGTCATGCTCTCTCACATATATTTTATAACAATACATGCAGAATATTTACTAACCTACCTGCTGGCGCAGCCTTAGCAGCCTATCTGCATAGGCTTGCTGATTCATAGCACGAACACCTGCAGCTGTGGAGTAAATGAAGGGATATTTAGACATACCTATACATTATTTAGACTATATTAGCTTGTCTTACATACTGCATTCCATGGCTACCTACTTAGTAGTGGGGCATCATACATATGATGGGCCTCCTGGATCCACTGGTTCAGAAGGTCCTGCTTCCGTCTCTTCAGATCTGCATGGTAGTGAAGGATGTGCTCACCAGTCCAAGGGATGCCTGTGGCACTGGTGAGTTCATGAGCCAACTGGTTTCAAGCCTCTGCCTTATGCTCCACTCCTTGGAACTGGCCCTGCAGGAGTCGAGTCTCATGCCGATGGACTAGGATCCAAACCATGTATCTTGACTCCTCGATGCCCCAGCGTTGTGCTCTAAAGAGTGTATCCTCTTCAGCGCCAGACATTCTAACTGCAGATAGAAGATACAATCAGTTATGGTGAGTATTCCTGCCTATGCAGCTTAAATATGCCGCATTTCCCGCACTTTTCTGTGATTGGCCATTTTTGACTATTCTTGGCTGACTGCAGACCTGCTTAGCAATGGTTAATCTAACATTTATTACTATATATATGTTAACAGTGGATGTTTATCTTAAGCTGGCGTCGCTTAGTTGTTCAGTACTTTGATTATGGTGCACAGTGTCCTAGGTTCAAACCTTAACATTGCTTTTTATTTTACTGCTGTCCAGACAGGTTATGGGGCATGGCTGGGTTTAAGCAACCTTGCTCTACGTTGCTCCACGTTGCCCGATGGTGCGCGGGTTGGCGCAGTGCGCACCTCCGCGCTAAACAATTACGCTGGGTAAAGCGCGATTTAGCTATGGGCAACTAAATTGTGCTGGGTAAAGCGCGATTTAGCTATGGGCAATTACATTGCACTGCGTAAAGCGCGATTTAGCTATGGGCAACTACATTGCGCTGGGTAAAGCGCTGCTTAACTGCGGACAATTATATGTCAGGTTCATTTATAACTTTACATTTTGTTCACTGATACATAGGCCATTTCAATGCTTTTTAGTAAAAATTTTATCATATCTGTCAGGACTTATTTCATATACTCATTTTGAACATAAAATAGGAAGGGGAGTGGTGGGGCTCGAACCGTGAATGCCTCCTCTTTGTGCGAATGCTCTACCACTACGCTATTACTATTTGGCATAATTGGCATACACATTCCTTATTTTGCTCTTCCATGTCGACATTGCTAACTGCAGCTAAGCAATAGGCACACACGTGCACACATGCGCAAATACGGGCAGCTATATCGGGAATTAGAAAATAAAAAAAGTAATGTTTTACTTTTTATGACTGTGCTGGGGGTTTACAATGTCAGGGGGTGTGTTGTTGGGTACATGGACATTTGAGTGGACTCGCTCTTGTGTGTTGACATTTTGCAGTTCACACACTTGCAGGGGCGTGGACATTTACACTGCTCGCCAGTTGGACATGCCCCCTGCTTGCCTGCATGGTCCGTGTTAGACTTGGTTGTGAGTCAGCATGCCCTCATGAATATTCATGGCACGCTGACATCATACCATTCAACTGCAGCCTCTGAGTAAGACTTATTTAGTCTTACACAGAGGATTCGTGAATCCGGGGGAACGGGTACAGAAAAATACAAAAAGTTCTGTGTATTTAAGTATGTAAGTACTTCAAATAAGGCTTAATGGTAACTATGTTATTCAAGCCAGGGTGTAGATGTGCCTTAAAATCTAAAAATCCATTGAGGTTCTATCCTCTCTGTGTGCAATTTTATGTCACCCCCTCCAAGCGGTGCACAAAAACCTTGCAAAATAGCAAATTTAAAAGTAAGTATGAGTTTAATCTGTATTAAGAATATGTTTATATAAGGCATTTGTTTGAACACTCCTCCTGATGTCAGACGTGTATTCACCTATTCACTCTTTTGATTTTCTATTTGTCTTGCCAATGTAGTATGTTTGCTATGTATATTAAATGTTGTGTGTTGCAATTACCAAATGATCTTAGTTCAAAAGCTGTATCTTTGGATGTCTAACAAACTTGTCAGTATTAATGTACTTGCAAAAAGTGCAATCATTACATCTGTATGTTCCTCGCTTATTAGTGTAAAAGTAAGATGTATTTTTTTGGTTGCTCTTTATAACAAAGTAACTAGCTCTTCTATAACTAAAACTTGGTGAATCTGATATGATATTCCTTAGCTCAGGTATCTCAGTTAGAACAGACCAGTATTTTTTAATAGTGGTCTTATGACTGGTGTATTTCTATTATGAGTAAAAGTGATTCTTAGTTTAATATGATTATGACTGGTGGGCGATCGTACATCTATGTTAGTGGTTAGCAGAGGTGTGTATTCTGTGGATCTCTTGTTTTTAATGTCTTGTTTAATTGTTTTAACCTGTTGTTGACTATAACCTCTCTGTATGAATTCTGAGGCAGTCCCTTCAAGTTGCTGTTCCATTAGTGAATCATTTGTATTTGATTTAGCTATCCTAACAAGTTGATTTTTAACAATGCTTGGATAGATATGTGATGAGTTTAACCTGTTCTATGTAGGTATGTATTTTTCATGGATGGTTTTCTGTACATAGTAGTATCTATCTGATCAGTATGAAGTTTGTTTAGGGTTATGTCAAGGAAATTAATTGTATGAAAGGATACTTCACATTTAAACTTTAAGAAATCAGTGGTTGTAGAGATGTATGACTCAAATTTCCTGGATTCTTCTAGTATACCTTCCATAATAAGAAAAGATCATCCACAAGCCTTTTATAAAATTTTACATTTCTGAGATAGGGATTATTTTCACTGACTATATGTTGTTTCTCCCATTGGTACATTACAATGTTAGCACAGGTGTTGACGACTGGGGTACCCATCGCCACACCTCTTGCCTGTTTGTAAAACTTCTTTTGATATAAAAAGATGTTATTGGTAAGTATAATGTCCAATAATTCACAAATATCACTAATGTGACACTGTATATAATCAGAGAATTCAAGTAAATGTTATTTAACAAATCAAATACCTATCTCATTGGGAATAACTGTAAACAATGAGTCTGCATCTAATGTAACAAGAAAACAGTCTCTTGCTGGGTGTAACATAAGCCATTCTGATAGATGAGAAATTAAATCAGTTGTGTCCTTGATAATGGTACCTGTTACATGTAAATATTTCTTAAGTTGGTTATCAAGGTAGCTCGATAAGGGCTCTGTCGGCCATCGTCTTGCTGACACTTTTGGTCTAAGTGGGGGAGATACAAGGGATTTATGGACTTTAGGTATGCAATATATTACAGGTACAACAGGACTATCAGTTCTAAACTACTGGTATAATTCTTCTCCAATGAGGTTGTCCTTGAGCATATTTTCTATTCTTAAGGAAATCTGCTTAATTATCTGCTTCACCAGTTGTTTGTGTATTTGCTCATAATCCCAGGTGGCTAACATAGAGAGCTTTTTTAATTGTCACAGTAGTCAAAGTTCATAACTACAGTACCCCCACCTTTGTCTGCTGGTTTTATGACTATGTCTTTACTAGAAAGGCTCACCCAGACTCTGCTACACTTTGCTGTGAGGGAAAGGTTAGTTTGCTTTTTATTTGTTGTATTTTGTATTACTTTATTTCCTTTTTCTATTCTGAATACTGTGATTTATTTTCAGTGCTTTACTTGTATTCTGCTTTTAACTGCATATTAAAACTTGAAAAGAGACCACAGCTCTGTCTCTTGTGAGTCAGGCAGAAATATTTTCCCCATCCTCCGGCCCGGTTACTGTTGTGTTCTTAAACACCACTGTCTTTCTAGTTGCCTGCCCCTTATGTTAATTTGTCCATATATCTCATTACCTCTTTGCTTTTACTGGCTTGTGTGAGTAAGCGAAAAAATATCATTTTGTGAAATCACTCCCCTTCAACTACTTAAATTTATTGGCCATCCTACTGTATTCCATAGTACCAGAATACAAAAGTGACCACCCACTTTCAATTGATCTTGCTGTTTTAAAAATAGTGACTCTCCACTAAAACTTAACTTTTTAGACAGCTAAAGCTCAAGTTACTCCTCTAGTGCACATTGCAGTGTTTAGGATAAACCTTTTTTTTTCATCTTACCTTTAAGCATCTCTGTGACTAGAACTTGCTCTAAAACCTGCTGGAAAGCGCCAGGAATCCTTAAACTGATACAAGCACTCAACTCTCTTTGTTAATAAGGAGAAATTAATCATAGGGACTAAACAACCTATAATTGCAAAGTACCTTGTGAAGGTAAGGGAAAACAGCTGTTGTTTACAAAAAAAAGCAATAAACTAGGCATGTCCAAGAGTCAGCTGCTGGTGATTTCTCCTGTCCACCTGGTGAATCTGGGCATAATGGGGCAATGCAGCAATTGCCTCACATACACAGACAACCCTCTCCTCCTACCACCCAACACTACAACCTGTGAGAGATGCACTTACATAGCCAAACTGGAAGCAAAGCTCTCTCCACCCAAGATTCTGCTAGGCAGTCAAGAGGAGAAGATTAACACCCACACAACACATCAAGCAACACATAGCCCTTTTAAACCCACACCACCAATACCCTCACATAGCAACACTAAACCCTCATATGTGGAGGCCCTTAATAGTAACCTGCCCAAGCAACAAGGACCGCTGAAGCTGAAATGCAAACACCAATCACAACCAAAGTATCACATAGCTCACAACACCAGTGTGCCACCCAAAAACAGCCTCTAAGGCAAGACAACGTACTCAACACTTTAGTCATAGGTGACTCTATAGTCAGACACACTGATGTCCCACTCACCAGGCTGAACAAGGAGAAAATTACAGTCAGCTGCCTGTCGGGTGCCAGGATCCGCCACATAGCGCATGCAATCAAGTCACTCCACAAGTACAAATATGACACTGTCATTGTCCCTGTTGGAGTGAATGACTTGAAACATACCTCCCTGGACTATGTGAAAAGAGACATGGAAGAGCTCTTGGATCATGTGGCCCAGGCAGGTATGACCCTAGCCCTGAGTAGCATCCTGCCTTTGCCCAGAATGATACCACAGTATAAGGACAAAATGATTGACTTCAACAATTGGCTAAGCTTCTGGTGTCATTCAAAGGGGATCCAGTATCTGTCTGCCAGGGATGACATGACCGACAGACTACAATGTTTTGCCAGAGATGGTCTGCACCTGTTGACCCTGGGAATCAGGTTACTGGCTAAGGCTCTTGCCACCCCTATAGTGCCTTTTTTAGGCAAAGTTCAAAGGACAAAACCACCACCATAACAGGTACAAGCATGCAAAATCTGAAGATATTGCTATTCAATGCTAGAAGTCTAAACCTCAAAATGCACTCTCTTGAGGCAATCCTAAAAATGGAGAACATCGATATCTGTGTAGTAACTGAGACCTGGTTCAAGGCTCCATAAAGCACCCCTGCAATTCCAGGCTACAACTCTTACCATACTTTTTGGCCACAAAACCAAGACTGAAACACTAAAGGTGGAGGAGTGTCCATATTCACCAAGGATATTCACACAACCAGGCTAGTTGCCCAACACAATGCATCTGAAATTCTCCAGGTGCAACACTAGGTAAGACTGCAATACAAATTGTAGCTTGGTACAGATTCCCCACCATACCCCAAGATTCTCACTACACCTTTCTAAACATACTGGAAAATATTAAGATACAACCAAACACCCTAATACTGGGTGATTTCAATTACCCTGCCATTAACTGGGAAAACGACTCATATAACAACCCCTTTGCCCAGCGGTTCTTGGAATTCATAAATTTCAATGCACTGGATCAACTAATCCATAGTCCCAGCAGGGGCTCCATTATCCTAGACCTGGTCATTACCAACATGGGAAATCAATGCTCCACACCTATGGTCACTCCCTCGTTGATCAGGTCTGACCATAAGCTAATCACCCTGACAGCCACATCCCTCCTCCACCCCCAGTAAGTAAACCTCTGTAAAAAAACTTCTCCAAAGCCAACTTCATGCTACTCAAGTCAGAAGTGACAAACTTCATGACACCCATGCAGATGGGAACTTAAAGTTCAACTGCTGAATCCTGCACTAATGCACTGTATGAGCACATCCACTCGTGCATGATTCGTGCCATCCCAAATAGAACCAAGATGCTCTCCTCCAAAAAAAGGAAGCCAATCAGGTGGTCCCCTGCCATAAACAACCTTTACAAGAAAAGGAAAAAAAAACTGTTGCAGAAAAGAGGAAAATCCCAGAATGCAAAAAACTCCCTTAGCAGCCACAGTAAGAAGCTGAGATGCTTCATAAGATCCTCCAAAGCTAGTTCTGAAAATAAAATTGCAAAAGATTTCAAAGACAACCACAAGGCACTCTATAGTTATGTCAAGAATCTAAATGTCAATGCTCAGATCTGCTCTGAGCTACAACAGAATGGCATTAAATATACTGTTCCCAAGGATATTGCCAATATCCTGGCAGATCAATTCAGTGCCAAATTCACCCCCCTTTCACCCCCTAAAGAGCCCATCTCATTACCAAAAGATTGCCAAATTCCGGTAATAACACAGGTAAAAACTGCACTCTCCAAAGCTAAGAATACAGCAACCATGGGACCAGACAACATACCAGGCTGTGTACTAAATGAACTACAAAATGAACTGGCACCTCACCTAAGTGTCATGTTTAAACATAACCTCAGGCTTCGTGCCCAATAAGTGGCGCACAGCTACAGTTATCCCACTCCACAAGGGGGGGATCCACCTTGTATCCTGGGAAGTACCACCCCATCAGTCTTATGAGCCTGATCTGCAAGTCCATGGAACGTATTTTCATGGAACTTATAAACAAAGACATTAGTAAGCTTCAACACTGGAACCCACCCAGTTTGGGTTCGTGAAGGGCCAATCTTGTCTCCTGAACCTGATTGACTTCTTTGAATCAGTCTCCAGAGCTGTGGACGAGGGTAAGGCAGTCCACACAGCCTATCTGGACCTCGCCAAGGCCTTTGACACCATCCCCCACTCTGGAATCATAGATAAACTTACTAAGCTGGGCATTAATCCCTATGTCACTCGATGGGTTGCCAACTGGCTTACTGTCAGAACCCACACTGTAAAAGTAGCCGACTCCAAATCCAGCTCCAGACAAGTGGCAAGTGGAGTACCTCAGGGTTCAGTCCTGGGACTGCTCTTGTTTGGCATCTACTTCTCTGAAGTGCAAGTCAACAGTAAGGGACTCTGGCTAACAAAGTTTGCAGATGACTGCAAACTGGGAGCCATTACTGAATCCCCAAATTATGTGGATATTCTACAAAAAGGCCTTACAGAAACAGATGCTTGGTGCCAGAGCCTTGGGCTCAACCTCAATGCCAAGAAATGTATAGTTATCCACTTTGGGAAAAAAACATGTACCCATGAATTACCACATAGGTGGCAGTACACTAAAGACTGAAAGTGTGATAGCAGACTTAGGGACACAGGTGGACAGTAGTTTCTCCTTTGATAACCACATCGCCACAACAGTCAGGAAATCCTTCTATTTGGCACACCTCATCACTAAGGGATTTTCATCCAGAAAAAAGGAGGTCATTGTCCCACTGTACTCATCCTCATTAGACTTAATATAGAATACAACACCCCATTTGGTATGTACCTCTCAAGACATCTGCAACAACTGGAAAGGTCACAGAAATACCTCACTAAAAAAATCACAGGCCTAAAGCAGATGCCCTGTGCTGACCATCTAAAAAACTCCAGCTATACTTTGTCGCATATTGTCTACACAGAGGCTATCACTGCATAACATACAAGGCCATGTCAAACCCAGAGCTGTTGAACATGCTACACTCAGAGCCACACGCTCCAGGGATGTAAGCCTTGTCATCACAATGAACAAAACATGCTGGAGGGATAGGATCCTGACCCAGGGACTCCCCAGACTCTGGAATAGACTGTCCATACATGTCAAGCAGAGCGCCTCTTTGGTCCTCTTCAAAAAGAACTTTGATGATTTAATTAGAGATAGAAAATTCACCTCGGGGATCACGTCAGTCACCCTGCTAGACAGGGGTCCAGGGAAATAAATACTGTGGGATAAAATAGCCAGGAAAATGTTATGGCAGGGTTTGTATAGGCCCTAGGGTTGATAGCTAATGTACCAACCTATGAACTTATGAATTTGTAGTAAGATTCCTGACTGCCTGTATCTCTGATGCAGTCAAGTTAAAGTATTTACTGTGCTTGTCACCCTAAAAATGTTTATGTAGTTCTTTCTTCGACTAATTTTTCAAAGGCTAATACAAGCAGATTGTTATGTGGTATAAAGGTACTTGAACATTTGGGTAAATTCAGTGGAGCATTGTTCTCTTTGAATAGAATATTAAGGTTCAGAGAATGCGTAAAATATTTAAGTTCTAACAACATTTGAGCAACATCCATTTGAGTGCAGCATACAAATGTTAGTCCTATGGATAAAACTGATAGTTCATCTGAATTTAAAGTACAAGATGATAAATTTGTTACCGTTGATTCATTGTGTGTTGGAACTTCATTTGGTTCCTTTTTATGGGCCTGTTGTTGTTCCTCCTCTTGTCGTTCGTGTTCCTTTTCTGTCAAAGTTCCGACATGGGGAGGGGTTCTGTCACCAGAATTGAAAAATCCAAAGTAAAAGTGTCTTCTGACAGTTGCAACTTTTTAAGTACATTGCGGATTTTAAACTTGTGGAATAAGCAGCAACTTTTTAAGTACGTTGTGGATTTTAAACTTGTGGAATAAGCACTTCTAACTACATTATGGATTTTAAACTTTTGGAAAAAAACAACTATTACTTTTAAAAAAGCAACTCTTCAGTTAAGTTGTGGACTTTGAATTTTTTGAATTAACTGCTGTTTATCCCTGCTCATGGTTCCAGTTACTTTTTTGTTTTGCTATGTCTGCATAAGTATGTGTTTTACTGTTACTATTATATGATTTCTGCCTGATATCTAATCCACTATAAGCCCTGAGGTCAGCTGTCCATACATTATGGTCTGTTAAACTTCTGTCTCTCTCAGTCATTGCAGACTCACTCCACAGACACCATAGATCCCCAGATCCCCTTACAGCCTCTCCAGGTTCCTTTATGCCTCTTCTAACAACAGACATCTACACTCAGACAGCTCACCCTCACTCTTCTCACTTTACTGCTCAGTGAGGTGGTGTGCACTTTGCAATAACTAGCCATATTCCTAACATCAGTTATTATCTATTTTTACAGCGCACTTGGTCTGCCTTTATCATCGCAGCTTGGGATATCCCCCTATCAACTGCAACATTGCCAAATAAAACCACTGCTATGGTCTGGTTTCTTCCTACAGCTATTTCAATCAAAGAATAACACTTTTTTAATAAGGATACCTGCCAGAAAAGTCTGCATAGGTGACTGGATGTTCACAATTCTTATTATTAGCAAATTTGGTCCTTTAATAATTATTTTTTAGACATTGTGACTGGATGTTTACAATTCTTTTAATAGTAAATGTGGTACTTTTACTAGTTATTTTTTAAACATTGTTTCAGCTGATGTGCATAACTGAAAGGTGTCTCCCCTACCCCAGACAGTTATAGCTTTGTCTCTTGCCACTAGGTGGTGTAACTAACATTATACTTGATGTATCCTGTCCCAAATAAATCTGCCTCACCATTGGAATTCCTGTAAAGAAAGGCTAGTACCATTTACTTGGCGTATTTTCTCCCCAAATAGATTTGCCTTCCTTTGTTGATTTACCTACACACCAAGCCCATAATAGTAGTGTGTTTGCAACTATCTGATTACACTCCTAGCTTTCTGCTGCTACCTCTTCCTTGTTTATCTTGCTTTCACTTACCTTACAGCTCCAAGGTTTACACTTCTCATACTGATTGTTTTTCTTTGCACTCATCTCTGAGGGGGCCAGCCCACTCCATTCATCCTCGCTACACTGGGGCTCACTCCATTCCCCTAACCACTCTTCCTAACTTCTCCCAATTTGCAATCACCCTCCATCCACCAGTCACACCTCAATTAACCAATACGCTATTTGTAACACTCCTCCATCCCCTCACACAACTCATTGCAACTGTCCTTAATCACTCTACTCCCACCACACTGCACCACCACCTCTGCCCCTACATCTTCTTTAGCACACCATCAAGCTAACCTAATATTCCAAAACAAAGAATACACACCATGATCTTTCTCCTGCCCACACTCTATACCCTACTGCTATCTGCATACCATCTAACATCCTACACTCACCAACAAATACAACATGTCCATACCCCCAGCCCCACACTACAGTATACTAATACTGTCTACTCCTCACTCTCCTACATTGCCATCTCTTCCCAACTCTACAATCATACACCTATTGCATACTTTCACTTCAAACATGTAGTTGTCAGCAATACCACCAACTATTTCAGTGAATGCCTTCACATACTCTCCAAACTGTCATACAAACATGTATGTATATTATCACAGATTTTCTGTAGTGGTGATATATACCCCAAACCTGGGTATCATACTGCACAACACACCATCATCTTTATCATTCCATCCCTTCTTCACATTAAAACGTCAGACCTTATCATTCTTAATATGAATCTTAGAAGCCTAGATAACAAAATCACAGACTTTCATGCAATCATTGTATAATACTAACCGGACATTCTTATAGCAACACAAACTCAGCTAAAACCCCATATAACAGATCCAGACATACTCCCACAAGTTTATTGCGTACACAGGTTAGACAGAATCAGGAGGAAGGGAGGTGGAATTGCAACCTTCTACAAACATAACCTATGCATAGACTACCTACCTATCAAATACCCTTATGATAACAACTTTGAAGTCCTAGTAACATGTCTCAGAATCAACCCAAAGAAAAATATTATCATAATTGCCATTTACATACCTCCCAACAATACTCCCACTGCTGCTGAGGAACTCATAGCCTGGATAGCCGCAACCTACACCCACAAAACCATTATCATAGGTGACTTCAACTTAGGCTGGAACACTTGCACTGGTGATAACTCTTCTGCCTTCATAAATCTTCATGGTTTGTCATAAACTATTCAATTTCCCACTCAAGTTGATAGACCTAGCAAAAGGGAATCTATCTTAGACTAATCACTTATTAACAGTACCACTCACAACTATCTCTCCGGATGCCTTCTAAATAATTTAAGTGACCATAGACCTATCTACTTAATCTGTCATCAACTCAGCCCATCCAGAACCATAGTTTACAAAGTTGCACGATATACCAACAACTTCTACAGCAAAGCATTCTTAGACATTCTCAATAAATGTAACTGGACACCACTCCATCATCTCCAACTCAATCAGGCTTTAACATGCTTCAATGGCACTTTTCTAGCTATTCTAAATAGCTTAGCACCAACTCGTACATGTCATGTTAAAAATAAGAGATTGCCTTGGATATCAAAAGAAACCATTAGACTTCAAAAACGAAGGGACAAAACCTGGTTTCAATACCAGAAAACAAAAGACAATCAAACTCTGTTAGCATACTAGCAGCTCCGCAATCAAACAAAACAATCAACTCAAACTAGACAAAAAACATATTATATATCTAGGCAAAACAAATATAAAACAATCCCAAAAAGTTCTGGCAGGCAATTAACTCTCTCCTTCACCCAGGTAAAGCTACAACCCCAGAACCAACAACCAGTAACCAAAGCGTGAGCATTGCTTCACAAATCAACACCTACTTTATAAACACCATCCTCTCCTTAGTTACAGGCAACAATTCCAACCCACAATCTCTTCCACCTAATGTGGAAACTAACAACAACTCTTTTGATCTCAGACCTGTCCCAACTAACAACATAAGAATGATGCTTAAAAAACTGAAACCTTCAGCCTTAGTGGCTGACCAACTCCCCAATGAGTACCTCAAACTTTCAGCCAATGCCATAGCTCTGCCTATCTCCATTCTGGTAAATAGGTCTATAGAGAACAATATGTCCCAAAATTATGGAAAATTTCCAATATCAACCCTGTATATAAAGGAGGAACATCAACAGAATTAAAAAAATTACAGACTGATAACCATTCTTTCCTCCTGTGTGAAAATTCTGGAAAAATGTATGCACACTCAATTACTACAATACCTGCTATCTCACAACCTTATATCTCCCTCCCAAAACAGTTTCAGACTGAAACATAGCACCACCACAGCCCTAATTAATTTATCTGACACCAACAACCAATTTAGAAATTCAAACCAGCAAGCAGCATCAGTCTTCCTAGACATGTCAAAAGCGTCCAACACTGTCTCCCATCAGAAACACTTTAATACTCTTGCCTCACTAAACCTATCAAAGACTTCCCTGTCTTGGTCTTAAGCTATCTTTCTGACAGACAGCAAGCAGTACGATGGAAAGTTGAACTCTCACCACTTCTGCCTGTCTCAGTCGGAGTCCCCCAAGAATCCATACTAGGGCCCCTTCTTTTCACCATCTTTTCTAATGATCTAGCCTCATCCATAACACATGCTATAGTGGTTCAGTATGTGAACAATTCGACTTTAATCTACTCAGCAGATACCTTACTAGACCTCCAAATAGTAGACCAACAAGATTTTAATATCGAAACATATTTAAGTAAATCGCAACTAATCCTCAACCCCAAAAAGATACAGTTAATGCTATTTACCAGTATCAAACAATCACCTGCCACCCCCTCCTTTCACCATTCTCTCAGCATACAACAAAGTCACCCAACCAGTTGAGCATACAAAGCTCTTTGGTGTGACTATCGACAATAAACTCAGATTTGACCAACACATAACCATCAGAATTAAAAAAGTTCAACTTGGTTCACTGTACAGAAACAAGCCATTCCTCACTGGCAATACCAGAATAGCCATATCCAGAATGTTCCTCCTCCTTACTCTCCTTTATGCTTTCCCCCTCTTTAACAACTTAAAAAAAAATCAGACTTAACCAAACTGGAAACTTGCTACAACATATTAGTCCACTTTGCAGCCAATAAGCCCCCCCCCCCCAAACCCACTATTGTATTGCTCTACATAAACTAAATTGGCTCACTAACCTTCTCTGTCTCTATCAACTTAAATTCACACACATTATCATCTTCCATGCTGACAACTGCCCATCCCTCAAGGAACTTGTTGTTCCCTACTCATGCCCACGAAATCTAAGATCTGCAGATAGAAACCTGCTCACAGTAAACAAAGCTAACAGCACTCGTGGTGAAGCCCTTTTCTCAAGTCAAATACCAAATTATGGAACTCTCTACCCCACATCCTCCAAAACACACCTGAATCTACCATTTTCAAACAACTATTATTTGAATATCTATCCAAAAACTGGCATTGCTCCTCTGCCAAACCTGACTGACAAGATATCTATAACTCTCTTAACACACTGTCCACTCCTTACCTCATTTTCTCCCTCTCCTCGGTGTTATTATAAGAAATCTTAGTTGTTCATAACTATTATTTAATATGTACACAGTACTAATTTTATTATTCTCACAGTGATCTTACTGAAATACTTGTGTGAATTTCTTTTTTGAACTTGCATCTACTAGAAAACAGCATTGAATACTGTAAGAATTGATAAGACTGTATTATACTGGAATTAACTGGAAACAACTGAAATGAGACTAAAACGAAAGTCTTTATCTGTTAATTAACCAAACTCATGCTGAACAGGTGCCAGTCTCTCCTTTATAGGCCAAGCCTTGTGTACTTTTCAGAATGAATTCTCCAAACACTGTAGTTCATTCAATAAGGCTTTATTAGTTGTTCATAATATCAAAATACTGTCTTCATTAACAGTGCTGATAAATAATAACAGTTTTAGACATGCTGTGGTGTTGATTAGTATCTAAAGTTACTGCACATCATATTCTGATTGTCCTGAACAACATAAACTAAAATAGTCTTTATCTGACCTGTCTTCTGTACTCAGGCTTGAGTGTTTGTATTTTAGCTTAATCGGTACTTACGTATTATCGCAACCAGATTTCTAACCAATAATACCTAAGTACCAAGTTCCCATCTGGTGTTTGGGTGTCAAGAAAAGTATTTCATGTTATTGTGTTAATCACAAACTGTATAAATATTTGCAATGTATGCAGATTTTTAGCAAGTTGTCCTCCCGTTATTTTACATTTCCGCCACATTACATGCAGCACCATGTTGAGACGAATGTGTCTCAGTGTGACTTAATTGGCAAAGGTTCCCTTCACTTATGGCTGAAAGGTGAATATAAAAGGCAAAACTGGCATGTCCGTTTTCAGTTCATGACATGTAGCATTGATATTCCCGGAGTAATGAATTAAACAGCCTGTTCCACAGAACTGCTGTCTTTCTTCCAACTGTGAATGATTGCTTCAGTACAAGGATTTCACACTTGTGTGTCACTGCCATTCCACCTATACACACCTGAAAACTGTCCAGGTTTCCACACAATGTCCACCTTTGCGACACATATTATCAGTATGGGCCTCATAAAATGTTTGACTGTGTACCAAGTCACCAGGACGATCGGAGGATGGAAGTCAGTAACTAATGAAATACATATGCCTTATGTGTAGCGGCAGCCAGGTTAATTTTACATTCACTTACGGGGTAAAGGATGTTACTGGGAAGGAAGAATTTGGCCATTATTCCTGTCTCTTTCACAGAGCCAAAGTGATACAGGTAATTTGGACTTTACACACCACTTCATAGGTTAATAGGCTCATAGAACCTATGAACCTATGAATATATTATATTGCTTCAGTCCAGTGATTTTCCTTTGTAAGCCGCATTCACTCGCCCTAACCTTGGTTGTCTTGTATGTGGTTTAGTTAACATTCCATTAAGGAATATTCTGTAGCTGGCAAGACTATATCTTTCCCTTGAGAAAAGACCATTCTGTATTTCTGTATGTTCTGCATATTTCATGCTTATCTTTCCTTTCTAATGAACTGTCTTTGTCTGAAACAGAATGCATACATGTCCGACTCTGCATATTTTACCTTTTAGTCTGTATAATGCCTAATAACTACTTTAAAATGGTGGTCCCTAATCTAACAAATACTTATTATGTATACACCTACTGGATGATGTGTATTCTGCATCTTACTATATGTATACTACTATACTAATTATTGTATTTTGCTTATATTTCTGTTGAGCTTTTCTCCCCGGACTCCACTGAAAATGGGCTTCTGGCCCAGTTAGGCTTCCCTGGTAAACAAATGTAAATAAATAAAATAAAATGCATGGACTGAAGTATGCAAATATTATAGATTAATATAATTATTAATATAATTATTAATGTAAATATTATACATCATTCTGAATTCCAAGCTGAAAGACAAAAAATATAAAATATATATTTTCTCAAGTGATTATGGATGGCTTTGTGAAGAGATATCTTTGCAAGCATTAATGCAATGCCCATTAAGAAAAGTGGACCCTATACTGTTAACTCTATAGTAGCTTGCAGATTTTATAAAACATGGCCTGTTTGTGCTATACACCCTGGGGAAAGACCATCAGATAAGCAGTTTTATAACTAACATAACAGAGAGAACAATGATTGCAACTCTACAAAGGGACACATTTACCTCCAAACACAATAAAAAAACAGAAGCAGTACTGACTCAAATCAGGATAAAATTCACTGCAGTTTATTATGAAATGTTAAAACAAATTAACCGTTTTCATATTACAAATTCACACATGCACTCACTCACACAAACACACACACACACACACACACACACACACACACACACACACACACACACACACACACACACACACAATATGCATATGAGCAAACACTGTTTGCATGCATTCACATCTATCAAACTGTCTCTCTATCTGGATTTGTATGTATGTATCCGTGTGTGTGTGTGTGTGTGTGTGTGTGTGTGTGTGTGTGTGTGTGTGTGTGCGCATGTGTGTTTATAAATGCAGTTAAATATCTCAACATGCAGAAACATCGACATTAATTACATCAATACCTGCGCATCAAGATTTACCTTAGTCAAGCAATAAAATACTCAACAATGCATCATTCAAAAAGAGACAACAATTATTTTCCTTTTTGGTCAGTCAATTAAAAAAAAAAAAAAAAAAAAAAAACAGAACTCGCATTAACAGAAACACCAGATACACCAGATAAGTCTTTGATGCTGTTAAAAGAGTTTTTGGCTGCTAACAAAGGAGATAAGTAGCTGATGTTGAATGATAATTATGTACAGAATACTAAGGCATGTTATCTACCCGTTTTCAGATATAATGTCTTGACATTTTCTCTGATGAATCTGTTTTCCAAGCCATTCCTGTATATGAACATTAAGGAAACTATTTGCACTGAAGTACTTTAGTTTTGTAATCTTGTTTGAAAATTTGTATCAAACTCTTTAGTGAAGCCATATAGATATTCTTGACTATGTCAATCTACTTCTGAAATCTTTGGCCTTTAAACATGCTAGCAAACATCACTTTTAAAGCAGTTTCCCTACTACAGATGACGACCTGAATGCTTTATAATTTCACAATCGGTTGCAATCAGCCTTCTTTTTGAAAATTAGATATAAACTATCATATTTCCTGTCAGATGAAATAAATGCATGTGTTATCAAATTGCTGCATAATTTATTTATTTAATATTTACAAAAATGTAAAAAGAAGACAGCAAGTAATTACACAATACAATAATGTAAGAAAAATAAATCAATATGGTAATTCTTTGAAGATTAAACATGATACCCTAAAATCTGTAAATGGTTACAGTAAATGTGTATAACTTTTGTAATCTATTAGAACATAAGGTTAATCATTTGAAATATCAATAGCTTCATTAGATAGTTCCAAAATGTTGAGACTTAATGGCTAAAAATGATCTTATATATAGTAAGTCTGATTTGGCCATGTCTCAGTATATTCCCTTTTCTTTGAGGTACGGTGATCTCAGAGTAGGTATATATGAGAGGTGTCAGAGGCTTGTCTCCCATGTAGGAGGGTGGAGGGGGGATTAGTGTCCCTGCAAAAGAACAATGTCCAAGTCTCACTCTTGTGCATTTCCAATGTTTTTTTCTGCATGTCAGAAGTTGGCATTACGTGTGCTCACATTTCAATAGGAAGCCAAAACTAAGTGCAGCTTGCACATTCAGTCAGAGAAAAAAATCAGGAACCTACACATTTGATACATATGACCTGCTGAGATATGCTTTAAAAGCTTTATTAAGATACTGTAGTCTTCAATTAATCTGACAGCATTCCATTCATTTGTGAGAAGTATAGTACCTGTCTTGTCATCCAGTTTGGTGCTTTTTATTTGCATGCATGGAAAACATTGGTTATTGGATCTGAGTGCTCAGTTAGTCATATGCAATAGTGATAAATAGCTGCGGGTAGGATAATAATTTTATAAACTTAATTACATTTGAACATCTTTTGCATGACCTTAGTTTTGGTATTGAATGACACCTATTACAGTTTATTAAGACCATTACAGATATGAAGATTGCCAGTAGGTCATACTACAAATCTGACAATTTTGTACAATGATGATTCTTGTTTTTGACCAAAACTTAATTACATTTGAACATCTTTTGCATGACCTTAGTTTTGGTATTGAATGACACCTATTACAGTTTATTAAGACCATTACAGATATGAAGATTGCCAGTAGGTCATACTACAAATCTGACAATTTTGTACAATGATGATTCTTGTTTTTGACCACATCTCTCAACTTTATTGCTCAAGAATTCTGGGCAATACCTAAAAATGAGAACTCAAAACCAGGGAAAAGATTTAGTTGTATTACTTTAATTAATTTAAAAAACAGAGCAACAGGTTTTGTTTCCACGTGCATTTTATGAATGATAAGAAGTATGGAACTCTAATGTCTGGCTTTATTGACTTACTATAATCCTCTGTGATTTACGGGAAAATCAATAATTTTTTGAGGTACAGGGCAAATACATGAAGCAAAATCAGGAATAGTTAAGAAATATGCTTTTCAGTGACTTACTAAGTGAAGCTGCTAAGAAAATTGCAACCGTATAGAAGTTTATTTTAATGAGAAATGTGTTAGCAAGAGTTATTCTAGTGGATGTTGGTAAGATATTTATTTACTCTTCACAGGGAGCATACAATTTTATTTGTCCTTTTTTCAAAAATCAATTTTCTGTCATTGATGATAAGTTTAGTCTCATACAACCGGGTAAGGAGAAGGTTAATTTATTTTTGGCATGACAAACAATTGCTCAGTCATCAACATAATGTACTAGTTACAAACCTTTTGTATGGGCATCCATGTCATTTGTAAATATAGAAAATAACGGTCATCCAAGACCATAAACTTCGGGCACTCTTATTACTGATATGAAAGTATGTAAAAAGCAATTTTGGGTTCCTATTACATGATCAAAGTTTTGAAACTTCGAACATAATAAAGTCGAACCCTTATGTTTGAAGTTTCAAAACTTCGAACACGTAACAAAAAAAAAAAAAAAGAAGAAGAAAAAACAAAACTAACTGTTGTAAGCAGGGGGCAAGCCCCCTACACCCCCCCCCCCACTCTTTAAATATGCCAACTCTGAGATCCTTCTACAGTGCAGTAAAGGGAAATCTTCCCTTTTTGCACTGTAGTGCGATCTCGGATTTGGTATATTTAAAGAGTGGGAGGTGTGTGGGGTGCAGGGGGTCTTGCCCCTTGCTTACAACAGTTATTTATGTTTTTTCTTTTCTTTTTTTTTTTTTTACGTATTCGAACTTTTACAAGTTCAGACATATGATTTCGACCAAACACAAGTTCAAAATAAAAAACTACTAAATAAAACTGAACTCGTATGGAAGACAGCTGGCACCTCGTATGATTTCGACCATATAGCGTTCGAACTTGCAAAAATTTGACTACGTAATAGGAACCCGTGATTTTGCCGAATTATTGTTTGGGTTTTATTTTGTAAGTAGCTCTTTTTTTCTATGTCTTGAAGACGTTGAATGAGAATATTATGGACTGTAAATCAAAGTATGCAGTATGCATACAGCAACTGTATGTTCCACTGCAATTGTTTATGTTATTCTACTTAAATATTTTGACTGTTGGATAATTCTAATCTGCATTATCATGTAAACATCTGTCTTACTTTTTCTTTTCTTTTTGCTAGCCCCTGCTCATTTGTACACTATTGCTGTCACTTGGGATATGTTTACTGAAGTGGAAAACAACCTTCAACTCCCTGTATTCTAGGCTCCTTAGACTGAATGAAGATTATACTGGTATGAGACTAGTCCTCCTCCCTAACTTTTGTATCATATCTGCTTCACGTTTTCTGTGATTACAGATAGTTATCACCTTGTATTTTCAATTAATTTATATAGCTTTTACCTTTGAAATGTCTTGGTTGTATTGCATCCCTCCTACACCACCATTTAATAGCTTCTTGAGGTATAGTTTCTCTTCTAGTTGTATATCTCATATTTATTGGACCACTTATACATAGATCTTCATGACCAAATCACAAACTCTTAAGTATATTAATCTTCTCTTTGCTTAGGTTTCTTGCAAACACATAGTGAATGTCCCTTCTTAGCACAATAGTGCTGGCATCTCTGAGTTGTCTGTGATTGCAGATTGAATGGCTCTCTGTGGATTCTTGCTGTGACCCACTTTACTTCTCTCTCATAACAATTCCTCAGTTCCCCGCCCCATCACTATATTTTATACTCAAATTTCTGCTCTCCTTTTTTCTGATATCAAAAAAAACAGTTTTAAAAGTATACCACAATCCACACTTCTAACTTAGAAATACTGCAGCATTCTGCATCACACATAAAGATAACCATGCTCATACAACTAAAAATGCAAACCATATTGCTTCTATTTACTCCTACTTACTCCTTCACGCAACAGACATAACATTAAACTACAGTTCACATGCACATACTACACAATCCACAGCCGTCATAGATTCATAGGTTAATACTGAGCTAGTTGCCTTAAAGGGCCGTCTTAAGCCTAGCCAGAAACCAGAGTTAGAAACAACCCTGTAACTTATAACTTATAACTGTATTTTATAACCTTCCATTTTTAAATTCCATTCCCTTTGCAAATAATATCAGCCCCTAAAGCACATTAACCACCAACAACTTCCCATCCACTGGCATAACGCACCTAGTCAATAACCAACTTGACCACAGAAACACATATCCCCATCTCTCTATCTCTATGTAAGTTTATCATTGCGCAAAAATGAAATAAAGCTCCCCGGAACACTGCACAAACTCACACAATCCATTTCATTCTACTAATCAGAAGCAATGCTGAAACCAAACCTGGCTCACCCAAACCCTCTTGTTTATTAATTTGTAACATACTAGAAAGGTCAACACTCTCCTTAAACAAAACACTGACATAGCAGCTGTTCCAGAGCCCTAGATCAGAAAAGACAACCCAAATGTATACCATTTTTCCCATTATAATTACTTCCTAGATACTAGACCCAACCCAGGAAACAGTGGTAGAGCACTCCTGCTCTATAAAACTCGTCTAAATATTAAGTTAATACACTGTCTGACACTGCCTCAACTGGCTACTTCTATAAATTACTACTAAAAAACAAAAAGCACTTGCACCTCTGAGTAGCCCCTCTCCCTCCTCCTTCCACAGCTGGTAAGTTCCAAACACTAATTCAACAAATTATATCCCAACTACTAAACAAAAGCAACTGCCTCTTTTTAGGTGACGTCAATTTAAATATGCTTCACTCCATCCACCATGACATGGAAACAATTCTGCTCAACTTCTACCTTAAACAAATGTTGAAACAGACTATGGGACCTAACGTCATCACTAACAATAATTCCCTTCTAAATCTAATCGTTACTGAGAACCCCATTCTAATGTCAAATATCATCATCAACACTCCTGCTGTTACTAACTGTTGCACAATAAATTTCACAATACATGTCCCCACAGCAAAACTTCCACAAATTAAGTTCATTCAGACCTAAAACGGACTCAAAAAGGTCAAAAATCGTAAAGAAGGGCTCTTCATCACAAAGAAGGGCTGTTCATCACAAACTATTCTTTCATATTAAATGTAAACAAAGCTAATCTTGCCACAGAAGCTGTCACCAGTACATTCAAATCACTCTAGGACACATTCTTCCCTATAATGTCTCAACTCTATAAACCAAAAATAAATTATTGGATAACTCCTGAACTAAAATCCCTTTTAAGAGATAGACATGATGTGTGACAAACAGCAAAAAGCAACCTCTCTTCGCAACAGGCAGCAATATATCCAACTCAGAAACCTCTAAAAACAAACAATGCAATGACATAATGCCATCATATGAAAACATTTCAAACATCCTTAGTTAAATCAGCAAAACATTTCTGGAAAGAAGCAAAGTGACTCAAAGGGAGGGCTGTTCAAAATAAACCAATTACAGCAACTCCTACATTTGCACCCTCTGACTTCCTCTCTGAATTCTTCAAATGACCTACCCTATCCACCCCCTAGAACCACATTTCTGCATTCTTCAATCTTAATTTAAACTAGTAAACTAGTCAAAACAACAAATAAAAACTGACAGATAACAAGGAGCAGACTGCCTTTATCCTTGGTGCATATACAAATGCAGGGACTTTATAATACCCCCCCCCCTCTTCCATAAGACACCATCAGTCTCTGCCTAACACAAAATATCATTCCAAATATATGGAAAATAGTCATTGCCAGCTTGATCACAACATTATCTAACCCCAACAAAATCTTCCAATAAAAGCCAATCTCTGTCCTTTGCACTCTATGCAAACTGCTTGATAAAAACATTCTGTGTTCATCTCTCCCAGTACATCACAACTTACAACTTCCTCTCCCATAAACAGTATGAATTCTGGTCCTGTCATAGCAAACTTTAACCCTAAAAGTTGAATTATTATGGGTTTGGTACAGAGGGCATCTCACTGACACCATCTTCATCAACCTTACAAAATCTTTGATCTTGTTGACCACAGGATCCTCCGGCATCACCTACAGGAAATTGATATAAATCCTTATCCCCTACCTTAATTTCAAAATTACCATACCAGTTGCCACTTCTTCATCAAAAATCAGACCTCAGTTTCCCAGTCAGCCTTCAAAAGGAGTACCACAAGTTTCATTACTTGATGCTTTACTATTTTCCCATCTTCATAACCCCCTTGACCTCCCTCATTTCTTCCTCCTCTTTCTTTGCACAACAACTCAGTACCCACCTCCAGACACAGCTGCAAGCAGAAACCCTAACAGCACTTCACTGAATCTATAATAAAATCCTCCTTCTTAGCTCGGACAAAACCAACTCAAAAAAAAAAAAAAAAAAAGAACAGAAGTCTTTGTATATCTATGACAACCCCCCCAACACTACCATTTTTAAATTTCATAGCAGTTAGCTTGACGAAGGGTGGCTGTGGTGGTGCAGTAGTTAGCGTTGCTGCCTCACAGCAAGAGGTTCTCCAGTTCGATCCTTGGCTGGGGTGCCTTCTGTGTGGAGTCTGCATGTCCTCCCTGTGATTGTGTGGGTTTATTTCGGGTGTTCCAGTTTCCTCCCAAAGACATGCTGTAGGTGGATTGGACACTCTAAATTGGCCCTAGGTGTGAGTGTGTACCTGTGTGTGCCTTCTGTGGAAGGTTGGGTGTCCGGGCTGGCAACTCAACACTGTAAAACTACACTGCCAATCATGAGTGAACAGGTGATCCACTGTGGCGACCCCTAACCAGGAAAAGCCGAAAGAAGAAGCATTTAGCTTGACCGCTCCCTTACTTTCTCTTTTCACCTCAACTATTCATCTAACAGCCTCTCTCCTATTTTGGGCCAATAAGATCTTCCATAGGTTCATAGGTAGCTACTAGGCTATTAGCCTTAAGGCCTATATAAGCCTAGCCAATAAGGTACCCTGACTTTCGTCACCCAAGAAAATTATTTTCCTGTGCCCCTGTTGAGCAGAGCCACAGAGGTGAACCCTGGGGCGAATTTCCTATTTCCCATCCAATCATCAAGATTTTTCTTGAAGAGTGCTAATGAGGAGCTTTGTTTGATAGAGAGAGGTAGTTTGTTTCAGAGTATGGGAAGTGTCTGGGACAGGAATCTATCCCTCCAGCATGTTCTGTTTATTGTGGTGACAAGGTTTAGGTCCCTAGAGCATGTAGCTGGAGGGATTGGGATTTCTTTAAGTGGAGCATGTCCAACAGCTCTGGGTTTGACATAGCTTTGTATGTTAGGCAGAGATGAGTAGGCGATATGCGACAGAGTAAAGCTGGCATTTTTTGAGATGGTCTGCATAGGGCATCTGTTTGAGGCCAGTAATCCTCTTTGTGAGGTATTTCTGTGGCCTTTCCAGTTGTAGATGTTTTGTGAGGTACATACCAAAAGGGGCATTGTACTCCATAATGGGTCTAATGAGTGATGAGTAGAGGGGAACAATTACCGATTTTTTTCCTGGATAAGAAACCTTTTGTGATGAGGTGTGCCAGGTAGAAGGATTTCCTGACTACTGTGGCGATGTGATTATCAAAGGAGAGACTACTGCCCACCTGTGTCCCAAGGTCTCTTATCACACTTTCGGTGTTAAGTAGACGATCACCTATGTGGTAGCTCATGGGTAAAGAGTTTTTACCAAAGGGGATGACGATGCACTTTTTGACATTGAGCATGGCTTTGACACCAGGCATCTGTCTCAGTGAGGCTCTTTTGTAGGATGTCCACATCATTAGGAGTTTCAATTATGGCTCCTAGTTTGCAGTCATCTGCAAACTTCATTAGCCAAAGACCTTCTGTGTTAGCCTGTACTTCAGAAAAGTAGATACCAAACAGGAGAGGACCCAGGACTGAACCCTGTGGTACTCCACTTGTCACTGGTCTGAAGTTGGATTTGGAGTCTGCTACAGTGTGGGTTCTATCAGTGAGCCAGTTGGCAAACAATCTTGTGACATAAGGATTTATACCTAGTTTAGTGAGTTTATCTATAATTCCAGAGTGCGGGGTAGTGTCAAAAGCCTTGGTGAGATCTCAATAGGCTGTGTGAACCACCTTACCCTCATCTATGGCTTTGGTGACTGCTTCAAAGAAGTCTATCAGGTTTAGGAGACATTATCTGCCTTTTACAAACCTGAACTGAGTGGGGCCCAGAGTTTGGAGATTACCAATGTCTTTGTTTATGACTTCATTGATGATAATTTCCATAGCCCTGCAGACCAGGCTTGTTAGGCTAATGGGGCGGTAGTTCATGGGGTCCATGGTGGCTCCCCCTTTGTGGAGTGGGATAACTGTCACTGTGCACCATTCAGCGGACACAAGCCTGAGGTGAGGCTATGATTGGACATGGTGCTTAGGTAGGATGCCAGTTCATTCTGTAGTTTGTGTAGAATGCAGCCTGGGATGTTGTCAGGTCCCATGGATGCTGTATTCTTGGCTTTGGAGAGTGTGGTTTTTACCTGTGCAGCCATGATTACAAGAACTTTGCATTGCTCCAGTATACCGATGGGCCCTTTAGGGGGCGAGAGAGGGGTAAAGTTAGCACTGGACCTATCTACCAGGATGTTGGCAATATCAGTTGGTTCTGTATATTTAGTGCCATTGTGCTGTAACTCAGAGCAGATCTGAGTGTTGCCATTGAGATTCTTGACATAGCTATAGAATGCTTTGTGGTTGTCTTTAGAATCAGTGACAATTTTGTTTTCATAACTAACTTTGGAGGATTTTATGAGGGATCTCAGCTTCTTACTGAGGCTGACCAGGGAGTTCCTTCAATCATGGAATTTTACTCTTTTTTGCAACAGTTTCTTTCTTCTGTTGTAGAGTTTGTTTACGGCAGGGGACCACCAGATTGGCTTTCTTTTTTTGGAGGATAGCATCTTGGTTCTGTTAGGGATAGCACAATCCATGCACTCATCTAAGTGCTTATAAAGTGCATTTGTGTAGGATTCAGCAGTCATACCTCTATTGTCCATCTGCATGGGTGTCATGAAGTTTGCCACTTATGTCTTAAAAAGCATGAAGTTGGCTTTGGAGAATTTTTTTACGGTGGTTTCCCTAATGAGGGGTTGGGGTGGGATGTGGATGTCTAGGGTGATTAGCTTGTGGTTGGATCGGACCAACGAGGAATTGACCTCTGGTGTGGAACAATGGTCACCCATGTTGGTAATGACCAGGTCTAGGGTATTGCTGCCCCTGGTGGGAGTGTGGATAAGTTGATCCAAGGCATTGGAATTTATGAATTCCATAAAATGTTGAGCAAAAGAGTTGGTACATGAGTAGCTTTCCCAGTAAATGGTGGGGTAGTTGAAGTCACCCATTATGAGGGTGTTGGGTTGTACCCTAATATTTTCCAGTGTATCAAGAAATGAGGAGTGTGAATCCTGGGGCATGGTGGGCGATCTGTAGCAAGTTACAATTTGGATTGCGGTCTTGCCCAGAGTTAGTTGCACTTGGATAATGACGGATGTATTATGCTGAGTAACTAGCCTGGAGGTGTTGATATCCTTAATGAATATGGACACGCCTCCGCCTTTTGTGTTTCGGTCCAGGTTAGGTGGCTGAAAGGTGTAGTATGAATTATAGCCTGGTAAAGCAGGGGTGCTCTCTGGTGCCTTAAACCAGGTCTCTGTCACTGCACAGATGTCAAAATTCTCTATTTTAAGGAGTGCCTTGAGTGAATGCATTTTAAGGTTTAGACTTGTAGCATTGAGTAGCATTACCCTCAGATTTTGCTTGCTTGTACCTGTTATGGTGGTGAATTTGTCATATGAACCTCACCTAAAAAAGGCACTATAGGGATGGCAAGAGCCTTAGCTAGTATCCGAAATACCAAGGGTGACAGGTGCAGACCATATCTGGCAAAGCATTGTGGTCTGTCTATCATGTCATCCCAGGCAGACAGATACTGGATCCCCTTAGAATGACACCAGAAGCTTAGCCAATTGTTGAAGTCAATCATTTTGTCCTTGTACTGTGGTATCATTCTGGGTGATGGCAGGATGCTACTCAGGGCTAGGGTCATACCTGCCTGGGCTACAAGATCGGAGAGCTCTTCCATGTCTCTTTTTATGTAGTCCAGGGAGGTACGTCTCAGGTCATTCACACCAACATGGACAATGACAGAGTCATATTTGTACTTGTTGTGGAGTGACCTGAGTGCGTGCATTATGTGGCAGATCCTGGCACCCAGCAGGCAGCTGACAGTAACTTTCTCCTTGTTTAGCCTGGTGAGTGGAACATCAGTGTGCCTGACTATAGAGTCACCTATGACTAGAGTGTTGGGTACGTTGTTATGCCTTATAGACTGTGGTTGATTGTCACACTGAGTTTGTAGGCTATGTGTCCATTTGGGTTGTGATGGGGGTGGAGGTTGCTTATGTTTCTGTTTTGGAGGTCTCTGTTGCTTGAGCAGATTTTTATTGAGAGCCTCCATGGATGTAGATGTGTGTTTTGTGTTTCTATGTGTCTGTTTTGGTGGTGTAGGTTTTGAGGGACTATGTGATGACTGTGGTGTGGTGCAAGTGTTTACCTTCTCCTCTTGACTGTCTAGTCCAGTCTTGGGTGAAGAGAGCTTTGCTTCCAGTTTGGCTATATAAGTGCATCTCTCACAGGTTTTAGTGTTGGGTGGTAGGAGGAGAGGGTAATCTGTGTACATGAGACAATTGCTGCATTGCCCCAAGATGCCCAGATTCATCAGGTAGACAGGAGAAAACACCGGGAGCTGACCCTTAGACATGCCTGGATAGGTGTGTATTTATTAAGTACTAAAACTGTTTTCCTCTAGATAAGTGAATAAAGTTGAATGCTGTAGTAATTTGTAGCTTATTTAGTGCTTACAACGAGTTCTGAACAAGAGCTGAGTTCAAAGAAACAGATTTGAGTGCTAAAACTAAAAAAACTGGCTAGTTCTAAGGGAAAATTTAAAGAGCAGACTTTATGACGCCGGGAATAGTTTGACTCTAGCTAAGTGGTGATGAACAAAGTGCATTTTTTTATATATAACAGTAGCAAATGAGCAAACTGATGTAAACAAATTAACCAATTAATCAATAAAAAGGTAAAAACTGAGCCCCGTTCCAGCAATCTTCAATCAGATGAGTTCTAACTGCACACTCCTGCCACTAGGGTGCAGGGGAACCTTCTCCAAAAGAGATGGCCTGGATTAGTGCTCAAGTTATACAAACAAAGCTAGATTCAGGATGTCTGAATCTAGTCTATACTACAGCAAACAAGGCACACCATTTTCAGAAAGAAACAGTTCAAATAAGCAGGCACAATAAGCCTTTGACCAGAAATTCCCAGTTCAGAAGGGCAGAATCTAGCCTCTCCTCCCACAAGAGTGCAGACCACAAACCTTCTTAATGAAAAATAACTAGCCTGAAGCCCAAGGGCTTTAACCAGAACTAATACACTTTCAGAATAACAGACACTGAGCCTTCAATCAGTAATTCCCAACTTAGAAGGATGTAAGCTTCCTGTGCTGCCACAACAGTGAAGACCACAAACCTTCTTAATGTAAAACAACTGGTCTAGAGCCCAAGTGCTTAAACCAAAAGGCTTATAATAACAGTTACAATTTAATCAGGCTACTACCAAGCAGTAATAAATGGAGCAGAATAAATACAACTGAGTACTTTTAAGAAGATGCAAAAGCAAAATAAAGTGCAATTTTTTTAAAGTAAAGTGCAAGGAGAGAGGAAGAAGGAGCAGAAGAAAAATTCAAGGTTAAGAACCTAAGTGGATTGGCCTTCTCAAATGTTCTCAATGTATTAAGTATGAACACCAGACTGGTAGGGGTGTCCCAGATCAAATTTACAGTAGGGGTGGGCAACTGCAAAGCCACTAACTATAACAACACCACAAGAATAGGGTGGGGGAGGGGAAAACAGTTTCAGGACAGTTAAGAAACAGAAAACAATGCCAGAAAATATATTAAACAATTCAGTCAGGCAAAATTAAGACAATGCAGAACTCTGAAAGGTTAAAACGCCAAGAAATATACTTATTAATCAGCAATATATTTCCAGATTGTTTGAGAATCACACACCAACCAGACACCAGGAGTTTCTAACAGTGTATGCAGGAATTTACAAACAGAAACTGTTTTTAAATCAGTAAGTCTTGAAGCAATCAGATAACACAAAAGCTGTTACATCAGTTTTATAAACTTCACCGCAGGAATAGGGGGAAGCAGTTTCAGGACAGATGATAAACAGAAAACAATGCCAGAAAATATATAAAACATTTCAGTCAGGCAAAATTAAGACACTGCAGAACTCCAAAAGGTTGAAATGCCAAGAAATATACTTATCAATCAGTGATATATTTCCAGATTGTTTGAGAATCACACAACAGCCAGATACCAGGAGTTTCCAACAGTGTGTCCTCCAAAACAGCCTCCAGCAAAGGCACTCTCCTCTCCATGATGAGTACGGCCACCCCTCATAGCCTCATCATAAAAACAAATTCCATATGCACTCAGACAGTAATCAATACAATTTGTAGATTTATTAGCCAAAGCCCTAAAGATGAATACCTCTTTAAAACATTGAAGAAAGCAAAATTGTTTCCTGTTCAGCCATAGGTTAACTTTCTTCTATTATCCCAACTATTCCAACTCAAAGTCAACCAGACATTCTCTTCCATAGAAAATAAACTAGTCAACCTTCCTCTTATAGCTTCAGAAACCACAACAATTCCCCCACCCCCCACGCACATACCATAGAAACTAAACTAATTAGTCAGCCTTCCTCTTATAGCTTCAGAAACCACAACACATACCATAGAAACCAAACTAATTAGTCAACCTTCCTCTTATAGCTTCAAAAACCACAACAATTCCCCCACTCCCCCACACACATGCCATAGAAACCAAACTAATTAGTCGATTTTTGTCTTATAGTTTCAGAAACCATTACAACTCCCCCATCCCCCACACATACATAGCATAGAAACTAAACTAATTAATCAACCTTATTCTTATAGCTTCAAAAACCACAACAATTCCCCCCCACACACATTTACCATACAAACTAAATGAATTAGTCAGTCTTCCTCTTATAGCTTCAGAAACCACAACAATTCCCCGATCCCCACACACACATACACTGCAAGTCACCAAAACAAAACTCCATTGTACAGATCATTGCTTCTTAATAATTTATTTATTTTATTTTTTTATTTTACATTTGTTGACCGGGATAGTCTTACTGGATATATGTCCATTTTCAGTAGTGGCCCGGGGAGATAAGCTCCAAAACAGATTCACTAAAGTACACATCTGCAGAAGTACATATATCAGATGCAATTACATTCATCATTACGAAGACAATATAAGTGGTCATAGGTATATAGAGTATAAAAAAAATACAAAATATTGACAAGACTTAGATGTTCAAAAGGATTAATAGCAGAACTTGTATAATATAATTGTAGATAGGAAAGGAGGAATAAAAGGAAAATAAAATGAAGTTAAAGGTGATTAAAAAATCAAGTAGTAAAGCATGTCCCTTTTAGTGAGTACACAAATAGGTAAGACTGTGTGGGAGAGGTAGAATGGTAGTTGTTAAGAAGAGATTGCTGCAGAGATGTGAAGGTGGGGTTGAATCAAGTGGCGAGAGCATTGTTCAGTCAGGTTTAGTACAGGGGCACATCCAATGTGCTTTAAGGAAGAGCTTAAGTTTATTTTTAAACAGAGTTATAGAGGGAAGAGTGGAAAGTTCAGAGGGAAGTAGGTTCCAGGTTTTCCCAACAGTGTTAGAGAAGAGAGAGTCTCCAGCTCTATTGTTTGATTTATTGATATTTACAAGAAGTTTTTGAGAAGATCTTAGGGACTTCAGGTTATTGTAGGGGTGAATAAGGTTAGTTAGGATTGGTGTTTTGGCAGGTTGATAAAGTATTTTATGGGCAATGGTCAGTTGATTAAATTTCAGCTGTTGCTGTAATTCAAACCACCCTAGGTACTTTAGATTAAGGCAGTGGGGTGTTTTAAATGGGTTACTTGTGGCAAATCTGGCTATATTATTGTAGGAGTTTTCTAGTTTCTTAATGTTATTTGTTATTAATAATTGGTTCAGAATTTTGGTAAAGCATTCCCCCACAAAGAAAAGTAACCTGATCCAACCCAAATTTAAGCCTCAACTAACCTCATCTCAATAGACAGACCATTAACTTTCATCCAACAATATAAGCTAAACTGAGCTATATCACTCTTTTTCTTATTAATAACATACTTACTGTCCCTCATATGGCAGGACTTATTGCACCAGTCTTCACTTCTCATACAAATATTTTGCTTAATATAACATTACCTTCCATCCACTCACAAATTCTGTCTAACACCCTTCACTTCACTCAGCTATCCCATCATTCCCTCTTGGTATAACCCAAAGCTACAATTGTCACATAGCTATCTTATTTCTACACATGATTTGTCTTTATTTATTGTAAATAATGTGTATTACAATTGCAGTACTACTTAACATTTCTGTTACCTGAAAGAAGTTTTTCACAAATGTTTGTTTTCATTATACTCTTGTGATCTCCCAGGTTAATTAGTTCTGAATATATATATTTCTGGATTGACACTGAAATTGGTCACTTGTAATCAAGTCTTTTTTCTCTGCAAGAAATGTAAATACAAAACAAAAAATAGAAATGTTTCAGAAATATCTAACAACACAGTAATAGTGATAAGGCTGTTGTCAGAGAGAGAGAGAGATAATGTAGTTGGTGATGCCAATTAAAGTTGATCAAATGCTGTGACTTGGATGGAAACCATGTTGATATTTATCAATGTATTTCTTTTTTTTTTTTTTTTTTTTGGTCCAGTACTCAGTAATTTTAGTATCAACTACATTTACTACATATTTTAGAGAGTGGTTTAAGAATTTACATATGGCTATAATGGTTTAACTTTTGTTTCACTCCACCTTTGTAAAGTAGATTTAATTTGGAATCTATCCAAACTGATGATTATGTACTTTCCTGTAAATGTCTATTTATTATTAGTGATAGTGGGTAAGACATGCTACCTGACATGTATTTTATTAACAATGGTAGCAGATTACTAAAAGATGGTGTACCAAACCCCTTTAGATTTTGAAGAAATTTCTAGGTTTGCTACTTTAATTTGTTTAAATGTACATTTATCTAGGGAACAGCTACGTTTATTGCATGGTTTAATATTTATAAATGTGTTTATATATATATATATATATATATATATATATATATATATATATAGTTGTGTAAAACTGATTCTAAGTGATAGTTAAAGGCAGTTGCAGTGTCAAGGTTTGTAAGTAGATTAAACAGTTTGTTTACAGACACTTTTGTGTTGTCCATCATGTTATTGATGAGGGTCAAAAAAAGCTTGATTTTGAATGGTACTAAAATACAATGCTAACATTTCTTCTGAAGGTATTCAACTCTTTTAATCTAACTTTGGATTAGTTTATAGTGTGTTGTCAGTACCTAAGTCTTAACATCAATGCAGGATTTAAATGTCTTTTCTGTTATTTTTTTGGAAGAAGAACTTTGGTATTTTAAGTTCTCTCACCTCCAGCCTTCTAGTGTTGCTGAATAATGTTCTGTAAAAGCTTCTGATATTTCAATATTAGATGTAGCATCATCAAAAAGAAATGAAAAAATATATAATATAATTAAGAGTATGAACAACATGACACTATAAGATACACCAATAGTTTACATTCTTTACTTTATAGATTTATGTTTTGAATTGTATCAGTTAGCAAATTGATATTTGAGTTGTATCGTTCATAGGTTCATAGGTAGGTACTAGGCTATCGGCCCTAGTGCCTATACAAGCCCAGCCAAAAAGGTACCCTGGCTTTTGCCACCCAAGAAATTTATTTTCCTGTGCCACTGTCGAGTAGAGCCACAGAAGTGATCCCCGGGGTGAATTTCCTATTTCCCATCCAATCATCAAGATTTTTCTTGAAGAGTACTAATGAAGAGCTATGTTTGATATAGATAGGTAGTTTATTTCAGAGTATGGGAAGTCTCTGGGACAGGAATCTATCCCTCTGGCATGTTCTGTTTATTGTGGTGACAAGGTTTAGGTCCCTAGAGCATGTAGCTCAGAGGGATTGGGACTTCATTAAGTGGAGCATGTCCAACAGCTCTGGGTTTGACATATCTTTGTATGTTAGGCAGAGATCACCTCTGAGTAGGCGATATGCGATGGAGTAAAGCTGGAGTTTTTTTGAGATGGTCTGCGTAGGGCATCTGTTTGAGGCCGGTAATCCTCTTTGTAAGGTATTTCTGCGGCCTTTCCAGTTGTTGTAGATGTCTTGTGAGGTACATACCAGAAGGGGCGTTGTACTCTATAATGGGTATAATGAGTGATGAATATAGGGGAACAATGACCTCTTTTTTTTCTGGATGAGAAACCTTTTGTGATGAGGTGTGCCACGTAGAAGGATTTCCTGACTACTATGGTGATGTGATTATCAAAGGATAGACTACTGTCCACCTGTGCCCCAAGGTTTCTTATCACACTTTCTGTGTTAAGTATACTACTACCTATGTTGTAGTTCATGGGTGCAGAGTTTTTACCAAAGGGGATGACAATGCACTTTTTGGCATTGAGCTTGAGGCCATAGCTTTGACACCAGGCATCTTTCTCAGTGAGGCCCTTTTGTAGGATGCCCACATCGTTAGGAGTTTCAATTATGGCTCCCAGTTTGCAGTCATCTACAAACTTCGTTAGCCAAAGACCTTCTGTGTTAGCCTGTACTTCAAAGAAGTAGATACCAAACAGGAGAGGACCTAGGACTGAACCATGTGGTACTCCACTTGTCACTGGTCTTTAGTCAGATTAGGAGTCTGCTACTTTCACAGTGTAGGTTCTGTCAGTGAGCCAGTTGGCAACCCATCTTGTGACATAGGGATTTATACCTAGTTTAGTGAGTTTATCTATAATTCCAGAGTGGGAGGTGGTGTCAAAAGCCTTGGCAAGATCTAGATAGGCTGTATGAACCACCTTACCCTCATCTATGGCTTTGGTGACTGCTTGAAAGAAGTCTATCAGATTTAGGAGACATGGTCCTCCTTTCAAAAACCCGAATTGGTTGGGGTCCAGAGTTTGGAGATTATCAATGTCTTTGTTTACAAGTTCCATGACGATACGTTCCATGGCCTTGCAGACCAGGCTCGTCAGGCTAATGGGGCAGTAATTCCCGGGGTCCGTGGTGGCTCCCCGCTCCTGTGGAGTGGGATAACCATCTCTGTGTGCCATTCAGCGGGCACAAAGCCTGAGGTGAGGCTATGATAGAACATGGTACTTAGGTGGGGTGTCAGTTTGTTCTGTAGTTCATGTAGAATGCAGCCTGGGATGTTGTCTGGTCCCATGGATGCTGTGTTCTTGGCTTTGGAGTGTGTGGTTTTTACCTGTGCAGCCATGATTACAGGAACTTTGCATTCTTCCGGTATAGAGTTGGGCTCTTTAGGGGGTGAGAGGGGGGTAAATTTAGCACTAAACCTATCTGCCAGGATGTTCACAATATCATTTGGGTCTGTATATTTAGTGCCATTGTACTGTAACTCAGAGCAGATCTGAGTGTTGCCATTGAAATTCTTGACATAGCTATAGAATGCTTTGTGGTTGTCTTTAGAATCAGTGGCGATTTTGTTTTCATAACTAGCTTTGGAGAATTTTATCAGGGATCGCAGCTTCTTACTGAAGCTGACCAGTGAGCTCCTCCACTCATGGGATTTTACTCTCTATTGCAACAGTTTCTTCCTTCTGTTGTACAGTTTGTTTATGGCAGAGGACCACCAGATTGGCTTCCTGTTTTTGGAGGATAGCGTCTTGGTTCTATTTGGGATAGCACGATCCATGCACTCGTGTAAGTGCTTATAAAGTGTAATTGTGTAGGTTTCAGTAGTTGTAACTGTATTGTCCATCTGCATGGGTGTCATGAAGTTCACCACTTCTGTCTTAAGAAGCATGAAGTTGGCTTTGGAGAAATTGTTTACCGTGGTTTTCTTAATGTGGGGTGGGGGCAGAATGTGGATATCTAGGTTAATTAGCTTATGGTCGGATTGGACCAATGAGACATTGACTTCGGGTGTGGAACACTGGTCACTCATGTTGGTAATGATTAGATCTAGAATATTGTTGCCCCTGGTGGGGGTGTGGATAAGTTGATCCAGAGCATTGGAGTTTATGAATTCCAGAAAGCGTTGAGCGAAGGAGTTGGTACATGAGAAGTTTTCCCAGTTAATGGTGGGGTAGTTGAAATTGCCCATTATTAGGGTCTTTGATTGAACCCTAATATTTTCCAGTACATCAAGAAAAGAGGAGAGAGAATCCTGGGGCATGGTGGGGGATCTGTAGCAAGCTACAATTTGGATTGCAGTTTTTCCCAGAGTTAGTTGCACTTGGATAACCTCGGCTGCATTATGCTGAGCAACTAGCCTGGAGGTGTGGATATCCTTAATGAATATGGACACACCTCCGCCTTTGGTGTTCCGGTCCAGGTTACATGGCCGAAAAGTGTGGTATGAGTTATAGCCTGGTAGTGCAGGGGTGCTCTCTGGAGCCTTGAAACAGGTCTAAGTCATTGCACAGATATCAATGGTCTCCATTTTAAGGAGTGCCTCGAGTGAGTGCATTTTGAGATTTGGACTTCTAGCATTGGTAACAAAATTTCTTATAGTCATTCAAGATCATTTTTAAAAGTATGTAACTGATATATATGGTTGATAGACTTTTTTACTCTCTTTGCTATGCTTCCATGTATTTTTGTAGTTGTTTTAATCACTTTTATGTTTGTTTATGCCATTTATGATTTTTCTGTGCTTTGAAATGTCTGTGTTTGTGTCTGTTTTCTGATGTCATTTTTACACCACACTTATTTCCCCAATACTGCATATTTTCTCTTATATGTGTATCCATGTATATTCACAGGATCATAGGTAGGTTCTAGGCTAGCTTGCTTTGTGGGCATTTTAAGCCTCACCAGTTTCCTCTTGAAAGGCGATAATCAAACTCTGTACTTTACATCTATAAGGTAAATACATTAACTAATGTACCAATGCTAAACCCCAGCACTTCTTTTAAACAACATTAATCAACCTTGAGTCTCCTAATGTAATAACCAAGGAAGTCCCTTATACAGTCATAGTTAAGTACTAGGCTAGGTGCTCTTTTGGGCTGTTTTATGCTTAACCAATTTTTCTCAGAGATGAAAATCCAACTCATCTTGTTTTTGTGAGGTAAACACCTTAACCCCTCCAACACACACAGGGTCTATTTTAGAATGATGACAAATTAAAATATCAAGCGTTCACATGCGCGAAAAATCAAGAATTCGATATTTGTTTTTTTGGATTGCAGTACAGTGAAGATCAGAATATTTGCCCTTTCCTCACTGTAGTGCAATCTTGGAGTAGGAATATATATTTAGTGGGGGGTGTGGAGGGCTGCAATTTCGCATTTATGATTTTTCGCTCATGTGAGTGCTTGTTATTTTACTTTTTTGTTATTGTCATATAGACCACATACACACGTGCACATTTTTTGGTCTATTTTCTTATTAGAAAGATTAGTTTCACAGTGGCATGATCTAAGCTACAGTTGTTAAGTATTTTTTCCCTGATTGGCATGTAAGCATTATAAGATCAGTGACTTACTACAGTACAAGATCATAAACAGTGATCTGTAATATGTGAAACCCATAATACAATGAAAACTAAACTGTAAGTCTTCCTCCATAACAGTGAGTTCTGAAAATTTATTATTTTTCTTTTTTTGCAGAGGGTCACTACTTTGCTTTATCTGGTAGAAGGAGAAATGCAGTTCTTGCATTTATAACATGCAACCATAATTATACATAATGTATTTGCTGTTGTTAGAGGGACCTTAAAATGTCCTACTCAACATTACCATAAAGCATTGTTCTGATAAGTTTGCAAACGTGTCTCCCCCCCAATTCATTAATAGTAATAGGGATATTTATGTTGACAACTTTTATAGTAACTCTAATTTCTTCTATTTACTTGTTTTAGTAGCTTTTATAATTAGTTTAAATATGGCTTAACAACTTACTAGTAGCCATTACAAGATCAATGTTTTTTCACTTAGAGCCAAAGAAGGGAATAAAGTATATTGGGAGCTGAGTATGCTGCTAGCACCGATTTGCAAAGAATAAATATGAGTCTTTAGTACAGAGTGATAAAGCCTTGTCTTCAACCCAGATAAATGCAATTTTGTTAGAGGCATACATGCATAAGAAGCCCCTGTAAAGAGAATAAAATGGTGGTATGTATCCTGATCACTTCTCTGTTGGGGGTGTGTGATGTTGGAACATGTGTCTTTGAGATGTGCTTCTTCTGCAGTCCCTGGTAAAGGTGGGAGATGACTTTGGGGTGTCTACCTTCAAGGAGGGGCATATAGGTAAGTCACTGAAAGAAGCTGGATATATAACCTTATGCTGACCCAATGCATACCATCTACTTGCCCAATGTTAAGTAAGTACAAAGGAAATTTTAACTAGACATCTGCCTGACTGATGGTCACACTGCAGCTATACTCTAACCCTATGAAAGAAAAAGTGGCTGTTATTTAAATGAGTGCCTTCATTACACCCCAAAACTTCTTTGCTCAAGAATTCTGGACAAAATCAAAAATGGAGGAACAATGGGCCAAAAATCAATGATAATTTTAAAATATTACTATAGTTCACTATAAAACTTAATAGAACAACAGGCTTTGCATCAGCACTCACTATCTAAATACTAATAAGAATTTAACTATAAAGTCTGGCATTATTGTCTGGCAGACTGCAATCCTCATTGATTTATGACAGTCATGACAAAAATAAGCTTCATAATTAGTAATTTTTGTCAAAATTCTGGACAGCTGAGTGATATGGTCATGATGGTCATCAAGAATGGATGTGAAGAGAACAAATGTCAAGCAATGCTTAGCTTAAGATGTCAAACATTACTTGCTGCTTTATTTAGAATGGCACATATACTCTGCTCCCTTAGTCCCACATTTGTTACTTGAAAAATTCTATTTCATAACAGTGCCTTCTTTGCAATGTATGCACTATTACTTTCCCAAGAAATATCTATTAAAGTATGTTAGCAAAACATTATTTTCTCAGCACTTCTTTCAAGCTATTGTTTTTTTTTTTTTTTTTTTTTTGAACTAGAGTAAAGCTGCAAACATTTTTAGTGTCACATAATACCTTAATTAAAATAAGTCTAGTATCTTACTGAAATAAAAAGGGACATAATGTAATATTCCTTTAGAAGAATTTTCCACTGTGTGCAATAAATGACAAGCCAATTATTACATTTTGCTGAATCACTGTTAAAGAGCATTGCAATTATTCCTGGCAATGATGGAACAGAAGACTGCCATAGTCATAAGAAAAGAACATCTTTCTTGCAGCAAAAGTAAGCAACGCTTTTTATTGCTTTGCATCTCTGTCTGTCAGTCACTTTGTTTGATCAGATGGCAGGTTATGGTGTAGCCATTAGTAAGACAAATTCAGCCAAGTAAAGGTGCATTAATAATGAAAGTGCTGTCTAATGATAATGAAGAGTTAGTGTAAACAGAGTCAGAAAGTCTGCTTCATCTATTAATGCACTTCACTATTTAACACAGTAAAAAAAAAAAACAAAAAAACCCAGTCTATGAAAATACAATAACTCTGCAGAAAGGCATCATATTGTTCTGTGATGGACTGGTCTGTGAAACTGTGCCTCATACTATCTGTTGACAGACAGCATGTCCAGTTGTATCATATCAAACAATATGTCTAGTTATATGCAGTGCTGTAGGCTATTATTGATAAACTTTCTATGATAGTGCTGAGATAACATTTTGAACTACAGTATTGATTCACCTGAATTTCTAAACAAATTATTCATAACTTAATAAATATGCAAAACATAATGAAAGCAATAAACATATGAATGCACCTATCAGATAATTATAGTGACCTGTAGTTTTCCTTGATGTTTGATTGATACATTGAGGTTCAAGCACATTATGTAGCTGGCTTTATTCCAAACAGAGGAGCTGGTTTTAGGGGCTGCAAATATTTGATAGAGGCATAGAAATTTAGTTATAAATCATATGTAGTGTGGCTTAGTGGTACTTCATGCAGTGTAGTGTGTACAAGGTCCCGGGTTCGAGACTGACAGAGGTGCTTTATTTGGTTGGGAGGGTGGTCTGATGGTTAAGTTATTTGCCTTACAAACACAAGGTGCAGGGTTTGAGTCTCAGAAGGGATAATTGGCTAGGCTTACAATGGCTTGCAAGGGCAGTTAGCTTAGTACTAACCTATGAAGGAGGGTACCTTCCTTTAGGGTACAGAGGGTGGCCTAATGGTTAAGGTGTTTGCCTTACAAACACAAGGTGCAGGGTTTGAGTCTCACAAGGGATAATTGGCTAGGTTTTAAAATGGCTCACAAGGGCAGTTAGCTTAGTACTAATCTATCTAAAAGATTATATTGTAAAACGGGAGTTGAAAAGAAAGGCTTTTGCTAACTTTAAACTCTTTACTGATAATTGCTTTATAATGATGTTAGTGCTATGACACAAGATTTTTCTGAAAGTTGATGATGCATTATACCTGAATGCCTAGTAACTTATGCATATATTATCGGCATCCGAGATTAATTTTTAAATTAAAAAAAGTATAAATATGGTATGCCTATGAGATGATGTAGATTTCAACCTGCAATTGAATGCTTATGCCAAATAAACTTGGAAACAATTGCTTTTGAATTTTTAATACAGTAGTTACAGAGAAGAGAATTGATATTCCTGTATGAAATTTCACAATGCTACTTTAATAACTGCAAGGATAATACGCTCTTCTGATTAGGGAGTAGATTCATTTATTTTATATATAAGGAACTGCCTATGTAAGAGATGCTTGGACTGTTGTTTAAAAAAGTTCTCAATGCTGACAAAAAAGTGGTAATTCTGATGTCTGGCCTGAGGCTAGCAGGAAAAACAGAAACGTTGCTTGCACAGCTATAAGCCCCATGGCCTGCGTGACGACCGTGCCCTGGTCCAGCAATCAAGGAGCCTCAGTCCTCACCACTAACACCAGGGAGGTCGTCTCCTAGAAGAGGAAAGGATAACTAATACACACAGCAAAATACAATTTCCCTTAAGTGCACACAGAGATCACAGTCAGTCTGGGGCTGGTTGCTCCCTTGCTCTTCAGGTCCCCAATAAGACTCTGCACTGGCACAGCTATAGGGTACATTTCTTAGCCTAGCTGGCAAGCTAACCTGCAGTACCCTTTCTGTCCAACCAGTGCTTTGTGTCCCTGCCCAGGTAGTTGAGACACACCCACACTTTGAGATAAGTATTTATACAACTTCACAGCCACTCCTAGGAAAGGCTGACACATATGCTCCAGCTGTGCCCCTTTACCAGACTATACTGTAGTAATTACTGCCACCACCAGCTTTAATAATTATCAGCTACCCAACGGCCCTTAAAAGGGTGTTCAATTATTACTATATAATATTATTATCCAATTGGTAATGTGACTATTTAGTCTAAGGCTTATTAGAGTGGCCTATTATGATAACATCTATAAATATGTAATGTACTCTAGAGCCTACTCTACACAAACCAGCCACAGATAAAGGTTTTTAAAATATTTAATAATAAATAATTAAAACACAAGACAATACTACTACACCACAGATATATCTAAGAGTTCAGAGATCACACAGAAACTTAAAATAATACAGTAGGACAGGTCTGATGTCAAAGAAAAACACTTAATCTAACTTTCTAATCCTTAGCTATTCTTAAGAGAAAACACAGTGCTATAATCCTACTTACATACATAAAGAGCATAAGCAGTACTGGGGTTGATGGTCCAAGACAAATGCTTTCAGTCTCTCACTGAACAATAGTTTTTAAAACACTAGCAAACAGCTCTGCTAAGGCCCTCCCAAATTACATAATTTTGACACTTAGGTTTTCCCAGTATTCACATTACATCATCTTGACACTTAGCCTGGAGTTCCCAGGCAAGTAAACTGCATTATTTAGCAAGCTAACACCTGCTCAGGAAACTACAACAATAAAAGACATTTCACATGTATACTCTAACAATTATTCCTTAAGTTAAGACAATAGAAAGAAGATGCTTCGGCACCATTTTTTTTAGATAATTGTAACTTCAAAGAACATTTGAAATGCTTGGCTTGATTTTCCTTACAGCAGATGGCAATGTTGAAACAATCTTGAAGTTCACATTTTACAGTGTTTTCTTTCCTTTAAGAACACAAGCCTGTATTTTACATTTATTTATACAAATGAGAGAATTATGTATCAAATTCTATTTGACTAGGCTGGCAGCCTTCACCCATCTTTACCCAATCTTCACATCTCTTCCCCCCTGGAGAACTCAAGCTAGTTTTTCAAGTGACCCTTGAGAAATGCCATTTGAGAGAATTTGGTCTAGCTGGTTGTACCACACACCATTCCCTTTCTTGAGAGCCCGTCTGCATTGGCATTGCTACTCCCACTGTGGTGCTGCACTGACATATATTATGCTTGCAACCCCAGGCTCCATCTTAGCAATTTGGCATTTTGCTGACTGGCTATGTTTAACCATATTAGATGGTTGTGATCTTCATTACACTGAATTTTCATCCATACAGATAAGGCTGAAGTTTCTGCAATGCCCACACTATAGCTAGACATTCAATTTCTACAGCTGCGTAGCATTCCTCCCTGGGTTGGAGCCTATGACTGAGATAAACCACTGGGTGCTCTTCCCCTTTGAAGAAATCTGGCTAAGTACAGCCCCCACCCCATGGTTTGAACCATCCACTTGCACAACAAATGCTTTGCTGTAATCTGGACCGGCTAACACAGGGGGGGGTCCTCCCAAAGCTTCTTTAAGCTTCTGAAATGCCTGCTCACATGCTGAGGTCCACACTACCTTATCTGGCCTGTTCTTCCTCATCAGGTCTGTGAGGGGAGCAGCTATGGTACTATAACTAGGGACAAACTTTCTGTAGTACCCTGCTGTTCCTAAGAAAGCCCTTACCTGCATTTCGGTAACAGGTGCAGGCCATGCCTTAATAGCTTCCACTTTAGCAGGTTCTGGCCTTATCTTACCACTCCCCACTCTATGTCCTAGGTAGGAGACCTCTGCCATACCCACCTGACATTTGCTCGACTTAATGGTCAACCCTGTCCTCTGTGGTCTCCCCAGCACCTCCCTGACATGCTGAAAGTGCTCTTGCCAGGAATGGCTGTAGATGGCAATATCATCTAGGTAAGCAAAGGCAAACCCTCCTGCTCCTGCTAGGATATGATCTACCAGCCTCTGGAAAGTCGCTGGGGCATTCTTCATCCCAAAGGGCATCTTTGTGAAATCACACAAACCAAAAGGAGTCACAAAGGCTGACTTCTCTCTAGCACTGGGAGTCAAGGGAACCTACCAGTAACCCTTGGTAAGATCAATGGTTGTACAATACTTAGCCCCCACCCAGCTGCTCTAGGGCCTCATCTGTCCTAGGCATGGGGTAAGCATCCGACTCTGTGTGACTATTTAGTTCCCTGTGATCCACACAGAACCTGGTGCTGCCATACTTCTTTGGCACCAACACCACTGATGAGGCCCAGGGACTGTTGGCTCTTTAATCACCCCTAGTTCCAACATCTCCTGAACCTCCTCCCTCAGAGTCTACTTGACTCTTTCAGGCACCCTATAAGGGGCCTGCCTAATAGGTCTTTGGGGTCCTGTATCCACCTGGTGCTGCACCAGGTGGGTACACCCTGGTTTCCCAGTGAATATGTCCCCAAATTCCTGCAACACTGCTTGGATTTCTTGAACCTGGGTAGGAGATAGCTGCTGGGACATGGCTACCCCTTCCACCAAGGTGTCAGCCTGAGCCTTACTGAGGAGATCACTCTCCAGATCTCCCTTAGACTCCTGCAATCCACTGCAAATGCTCAGCACAAGGGCTTCCCTATCATGCTAAGGTTTCATCTTGTTAACATGGTACACTTTGTGCCCTTGCCATCTGCCTAACACTTCCACCATGTATTTAACATCACTTACCTTTCTTACCACCTTGTAGGGTCAATCCCAAGCTTCTTGCAGCTTGTTGTGTCTGACAGGATTGAAAACCATTACCTCTGCCCCACAGCATATTCTCTAGCTCGAGCATTCCTGTCATACTACACCTTTTTCTGTTGTTGCCCTTCTGCCAGGTTTTCCTGGGCCAAGCCCATGAGTTCCCTGAGACTTGTCCTGAGGTTTAGGATGTATGGCACAATAGACTCCTTGTGATACTTGCACTCACCTTCCCAGTCATCTCAAATTAAATCTAGAGGTCCCCTCCCCCTATGCCCATACAGCAACTCAAAGCGTGAAAAATCTGTGTATTCCAGGGGAACCTCTCTGTAAGCAAACAACAGACAGGGCAAATATTTGTCCCACTCCCTCTTAAACTGATCTGCAAATTCCTGTAGCATGGACTTGATTGTAGAGTTTAACCTCTCAACAAGACCATTAGTCTGGGGATGGTAGGGGGTGGACTTCAGGTGCTTCATCCCACAGGACTTCCACAGACAAGCCAGCAGGTCTGATATGAAATTGGAAAGTCGGTCAGTCAGTATTTCTTTTGGGAAACCTACCCTGCTGAAAATCTCTAACAAAGCATTTGCCATCTTCTCTGCCTCAATGGAGGACAAAGCCACTGCTCAGGGTATCGTGTAGCATAATACACTACCATTAGGATACACTTTTTCCCTGTGGAACTTGGGGTACTCAGAGGACCCACGGTATCCATAGCTACCCTCTGAAATGGCTCCTCATTCACAGGCAAAGGCATCAAAGGAGCTCTTACCTTGTCACCTGCCTTGCCTATCTTTTGGCACTGCTCACAGGTCCTGCAGTACCCTGTTACATCTCTGGAAATTCCTGGCCAATAGAAGTTTTGCATAATGTGCCTCTTTGTATGTTTTATGCCCATATGTCCTGCAAAGGGAATATCATGGGCTATGGCTAGAAGCACCAGATGGTAAGCTCTAGGCACTATCAACTGCTGTACTCTCTCACCTTCTAGCCCTCCCTCAGGGGTCCACTCTCTGTATAGTAACCCTTTGTCCTAGTATACAGATTCCCCCTTCCCTTGAGAATCAGGTGCCTCCCTAGCTACCTGCCTCAGGCCTTGCAATGTAGGGTGTGAGAGCTGAGCCTGTCTCAACTCTCTCCTTGTAACCCTTCCCAGCTGCCCTTCCACAGGAAGTCTGGCATCCCCTGACAGTGGTGCCTCACTGTCAGCCTGGGTACTACTGCTCACCTCTACCTTTACAGTTGCCCTGTCCAAGGGAACATTAGTACCCACAAGCAGCTGTGGCTCACATTCAGTCTCACTGCTACAGAGCAGCTCCCTCACTGCAGTAACCACCTCAGCAGTCCTGGCTGCAAGTATGCAGTCTGTCTGGGTCTCCCCCAGGCTACCAGACCCACATGCTTGTCTCCTAGTCTCACTGTGTATAACTGCATAAGTACATGGGACTGCCTCATCCAAATCCTTCCCTCTCAGGACATCTGCAGGATGGTAGTTCCATACCCCAGTTGTCTCAAGATAACCCACTATTGCTATTGGCATTTTGTCTTTCCCACTTACTGGCTTCCTCACCTTTGCTTCCCTACCTTGCCTCAATGGACACCTGTATGCCACATGGCCCTACTGGTTGCATTCAAAACATTTAACCCTAGCTCCTGGACATGTACCTGGACTAGTGGCTTCCCCTGCTACTGGCAGATTCTGTTCGGGTACTCTGTGCTGCCCACCATCGGTTCCATCAGACCCATGAGCAGTACTGGGGGTCCCCTTCCTGTGCAGGGCTGCCCTGCTGGCCAGGTATAGGTCTCCCTTCTTCCCCAACTCATCTGAAGTAGCACATTGCCCATCAGCTAACTAGATCCTCATGTCCTCAGGCAAAGTGCTAAGGGCTTGGTCCCTCACCAAAAGGTCTGCCAGCCCTTCAAAAGTGGTAACCTGACATCTACTCACCCAGCTATAAAAATAAGTCCTCGGTTCAACAACATATTCACATACAGTTTCATCTGCCTTGCGTCTATGCTCATGAAACTTTTTCCTATACATTTCAGGTGTTAGCTTAAAACATTGTAACAGACATTTCTTTACAGAAGTATAATCAAAACAGATAGAGTCAGGTATTTGTGATATACAAGTTACAGCTTTCCCATGGAGTAAGGGGGTCAGGAACGGTACCCAGAGCCTTTGGTCAACACTATACTGTTTGCATACCTTTTCAAACATGTGAATGAAACTATCAAAATTACCCCCCTCTTTAAATTGAGGAAGAAGTTTACTGACCTGTTGTGCTTCTAGGGTCCAGTTACTCCCTTCCCCATTACCTCCATGACTCCGTGAAGAGTCAGCATTTCCCTCTCATGCTTCATCTGACACTCCTTTTATTTGGCTTTTATCTCCAAATGCCTGGCCTCCAACTCAAGTCTCTTTAGCTCCAGCTGGATTTTTATGTCCACTGCAGAAAGGTTGAGCTGTCCATTCTTCAAGGATATTGTATCTCCTCTGCCAGTCTGATTGTCCTCCTGGATGCTGTTTTCTGATGCAGCTGTAACCAAGGCTGCAATCAGGTCTGCTTCAGTCAGGTTTTCATGCACCAGTCCCCTAGCCTGGCACATCTGCACCATCTGGCTCCTTGTCAGCTTTCCATATTCCTGTGCTGACATGCTGCCTGCTCACTCTGACTAACTAAGCTAACAAAAGAAATAAAGCAATTGTGATCTGAACTCTGAGTATACTCTGCGTGGCTGATTTAGAGTACAAAACACTTTCAGAGATCACTGTACATAAGCTACAGGATTCACTCTATCCACACCACTGCAAACCATAAGAGAGGATATCTTATTTCAACCACTGCCACCACTTGTGACGACTGAGCACTGGCCCAGCAATCAAGGAGCCTCAATCCTCACCATTAACACCAGGGAGGTCATCTCCTAGAAGAAGAAAGGATAACTAATACACACAGCAAAGTACAATTTCCCTTAAGTGCACACAGAGATCACAGTCAGTCTGGGGCTGGTTGCTCCCTTCCTCTCCAGGTCCCCAATAAGACTCTCCACTGGCACAGCTATAGGGTCCAGATCTCAGCCTAGTTGGCATGCTAACCTCCAGTACCCTCTCTGTCCAAACAGTGCTTCGTGTCCCTGCCCAGGTAGCTGACACACACCCACACTTTGAGATAAGTATTTATACAACTTCACAGACACTTCTGGGAAAGGCTGACACAGATGTTCCAGCTGTGCCCCTTTACCCAGACTATACAGTAGTAATTACTGCCACCACCAACTTTAATAATTATCAGCTACCCAAAGACCCTTGAAAGGATGTACAATTATTACTGTGCAATAATATTATCCAATTGGTAATGTGACTATTCAGTCTAAGGCTTATTAGAGTGGCCTATTACGATAACCTCTATAAATATGCAATGTACTCTAGAGCCTACTCTTAATAAACCAGCCACAGGTAAAGGTTTTTAAAATATTTAATAATAAATAATGAAAACATAAAACAATGCTACTATGCCATACTACTCACTAATAGTTCAGAGATCACACAGAAACTTAAAATAATAAAGTAGGACAGGTCTGATGTCAAAGAAAAACACTTAATCTAACTTTCTAATCCTTAGCTATTCTTAAGAGAAAACACAGTGTTATAATCCTACTTACATACATAAAGAGCATAAGCAGTACTGGGGTTGATGGTTCAAGACAAATGCTTTCAGTCTCTCACTTAACAATAGTGTATAAAACATTAACAAACAGCTCTGCTAAGGCCCTCCCAAATTACATAATTTTGACACTTAGGTTTTCCCAGTATTCACATTATATCATCTTGATAGTTAGTCTGGAGGTCCCATGCAAACAAACTGCATTATTTAGCAAGCTAACACTTGCTCAGGAAACTACAACAATAAAAGACATTTCACATGTATACTCTAACAATTATTCCTAAAGTTAAGACAATAGAAAGAATGTGTTCAGCCAGACGCTTCGGCACCATTTTTTTAGATAATTGTAACTTCAAAGAACATTTGAAATGCTTGGCTTGATTTTCCTTACAGCAGATGACAATGTTGCAAAATTCTGGAAGTTCACATTTTACAGTGCTTTCTTTCATTTAATTACACAAGCCTGTATTTTACATTTATTTATACAAATGATAGAATTATGTATCAAATTCTATTTGACTAGGCTGGCAGCCTTCACCCATCTTTCCCCAATCTTCACAGCCTGTTCTGCAGATATCATGTCCTCTCACTGATGCAAGATTTAGAGTACCAGTCCTATGGGTGCAATTTAATATCTGTTGGCCAATACTGAGACCAAAAGTATTTCAGGTTTCTTCCTTTGGACCAGCATGACTCCTGTGTCTAGACTGACATGTTACCCAGGAAAGTAGCTTGAGTGAAACTGATATTCTGAATCTGTTGTAGAATAAACCTGAACAGAGGTCCTGTTTTTCATGCAAGATAACTATAAGTTCTGCCAAGGGATACACATGACTATCAAGACAACATCTTGATGCCTGTCCTGTTCACAAGGTTTTGAATTGACCATAATTCTTATAAGTTCTTCAGCAAAGCTATACTTGGGGCAATATAATTCCAAAATAATTACCCTGGAACCAACATAAATATGTGATACCTGACCTAGGACAAACATGAGTTCTGATTTCCCTGGTCATGAGTCAGCAGGATACTTATGGTCTACCAAATGGCCAGCATGATCCACTTAGCATTGCTAATAGCCACAGGATCCTTGGACCCTCTTCTTAAACTAACATACTGCATAGTAGATAACTGGTCAAATAGTATTCCCAGCTGGCTTTAATGGGGGTCAGAGTGATCACAAGGACCTGCTCAGCAGTGACAATAATTATCAGTATCATCTTCTTGAGACAGTATCACAGAAATTGAGGAAAAACAATAACATTTCCGAGGCAGATCACCAAAAAATAAAATAAAAAAAACACAATGCCTACAAACCACAAAAATTATTTAATAACTTTTAGCACTTTCTTCCATGATACAATGGACTTCTTCAGAACCTGAGGAAGCCTGTTGTAACAAAGAAAAAGTTATTAAGTATCACAGAAATCTTTATTGGTACAACAAATTTCTAAGGAAAATTTAAGCCATTATAATGGGACAAACATGATTCTGATATGAGGCCAGTATTTTCTTCAATAATCTATCTCTGGGCAACAGGATCACTTCATGTATGTTAATTTAAATCACCCCTATCTACCATCATCTAGGAGGACTTAGCTCCCACATTCTGTTTGTATATACTAACTTGAAAATTGCAGAACAGCAAAGAGTGCATGCGAGTGTGTGTGTGAGTGTGTGTGTGTGTGTGTGTGTGTGTGTGTGTGTGTGTGTGTGTGTGTGTGTGTGTGTGTGTGTGTGTGTGTGTGTGTGATGTGTGTGTGTAATGTGTGTGTGTGTGTGTGTGTGTGGTGTGTGTGGTGTGTGCATGTGTGTGTGTGCGTGTGTGTGTGTGTGTGTGTGTGCGCGTGTGTGCGTGTGTGTGTGTGTGCGTGTGTGTGCCTGTGTGTGCCTGTGTGTGTGTGTGTGTGTGTGTGTGTGTGTGTGTGTGTGTGTGTGTGTGTGTGTGTGTGTGTGCATGTAGAAACATACATGTGTTGCAGTGTCAGCATTTGCTTGTTGACATTTTCTGGTCGATGTTATGAACACTGACATTTGGGTCATTCAGTGTTTTTCAGTACACATATATATGTGCATATATATATATATATATATATATATATATATATATATATATATATATATATATATATACACACATATATATATATATAAAGATGCTCAGTAAAACTAAATTCTTCCAAATAAAGGATAGATATTATAATCTCAGTAAATTTTGATAGAGCTAAGCTAATTCATGGGATCATTTTTTGGAGTTAGCATGATTCCACAGCTACGTGTCAGATTCGACATGACCTAGTGAGACTACCTTTTCTTCCATATGCTCAATGCAGAATTAGGTAAAACCCCAAAAAGATGCAAAGTACATCTCTTACATTGTTCAAGCATAGTTATTATCTGAGGATGAGGAACTGCAAGTTCCTTATGGATGGTGGTAACTGGTAAATATCTGCCTGCCCCAAGGTTATTCATACTCAAATTACAAAGGGCTCAGGGTTAATTATAATAAAATTACTATGACTAGAAACTTATGGGAATACATGGCTAGGCTTCTGAAAATCATAACATATCATTAGCTTAGTAAGTCCCTGTGAAGTTAAGTCTCCTGAAGATTATCATAGACTGTTAGCCTTGCAGCTGTGAAGTTATGAACCTAGGGCATTATACTTACTGCAATGTTCATCCTAATAACATAATCTATTCTGTTCACCAGAATCATACCCCTCCTCTTATCTGCAACCTTAACTTCTGTATCATCATCTAATGTAGTTGCATCCAACAATTTCCTTTCGAAAATGTGTAAATTATTAAAATACTTGTATACTGTATTTAAATAATGTGTTAATTGGCATATAGGTTCATAGGTAATTACTAGGCATTTCATTCAGGAGACTGGAAGTTTATTCCAGTTTCACATATGCCAATGTGCATTGTCTAGTTAAATGCCCAGCTCTGAGTCACAAAGCAGAAATCAGTTTTAATTTTTTTTATTTAGTCTTCATGACAGACAGACACACAAACACACATATCAGTGACACACAAGAAGAACGTAAGGCATAAAGTTAAAACTTACATGGAAGCAGGCAAGGCATGCAGACTGCATACAGATAGGACTTGTGGGAACTCATACATCCCTAAATGGATAACCAAATTATGTCTAGGAGGAAATGATTTCATTCATTATTTACGAAGACAGTACTGACATAGCACATTGTGAGCGAAGAGGTTGTAGTCATATTCTCTTTTCAGGACATACCTGAACTAGCCATTTAAGGATAAATCTGAATGGCTGTTGCCTGTTTACTTAGCAAATCTGTTTAAAGAGAATGGTTGTGCAGTTTGGGACTCTGTTCTATTGTACTGTTATAAGCTGTGCGCTCCTGTACCTTAACCAAAAAGAAAGAAGACAGAGAAGGAATTCAGGTACAAGACCTTGTTCCATCTATGAAAAGATTTCAGAATCTGAATGATCTCTGGAGTAACTAGGCTTTTTTTGTCATAGGACAGTACTGATATGCTGGCCATCATTAACGAATAACAGCAGAGAGCTTGTCCCGTTAGGACTTTCATGGTCTCACCTTTTGAAAACATTTTAATTGGTTGCTGCCTGCTTCTCAGATCTAATTAAAGAGGACAGTTGCGGAAATTGGTGGTCTACTCTGCTGAGCTGTGCATTCCTAAACATTAGCCAAAAAGGAGGAAGACAGAGGAGCAATATAAATATGATCCTTTTCTTTCTTTTAGATAGGGATTAGCTGTCCTTTTTGCAGTGTCACAACACTAGCAATTACCTGCTAGCTACCCTGCACAGTCAAGTCCATCCCCTCTGCTATAAAAATGAACTAAATGGATTCAACATAAAAGCTGTCAGGGAAAGGTGCTGACTGTGCTTCCCACTTCAGCCAGTACATGCCTAGCTGCACACAGCTATAGCAACCACATGTATCATGGAAAACTCCCTTATGTAGACCAGTCCACAAGCATTCATCCAACCAAGGGAGAGCACTCTATTTTCACTGACCTTAGCCAGGATAAACTTGACTCCAACAGAAACTATGCTCTTACTGATGTGAAGTCCAGGATATACTTCTGAATTAAAGGCAAGGAGTACCTTCCCAGCTCCTTTGCTTTAGTGGACACTGCCTGTTGTCTTATGATGTACAGCTTCAACTGTTCAGTTGTTGCTGTTTAACTAATTCAGTTACTGCTTTTCCATTACCAAATATGCTACTTCCTAATTGACTAATTCAGTTGTTACTAATCAATCAGCACAATTATTGAACTTTGTTATACTGCTGCATAAGGAGCCAGACAGGTAATCAACTTCATCTTAACCAAAGTACAAAAGTGCAAATGAATTCCACTGATAGCCATATAGTTCAGTGGTATTTGGCTAGTTTCTTCACCACATCATGGCATGAAGGTGGTGTGATTCCTGCATATGCATGCTGGAGTGTGTGTATAATATAAAACATTCATATTGATATCTATGCATGTATTCATGTGCGTTTGCGCACTCGTGTGTGTGTGTGTGTGTGTGTGTGTGTGTGTGTGTGTGTGTGTGTGTGTGTGTGTGTGTGTGTATGTGTGTGAGTGTGCTGGGATGAATTGCAAAATCATTTCTGACAAAAGGAAAAACAGAAGCACCAAAAGCTGTATCTTTGCCTCTCTGCAAGACATTTTGAGGATTGACAAGATTTCAGTTAAAATGTGAAAAATGCATATTGGTGTCAGCAAATTATGCATCCAACAAACAAAAATGTTGAATGAAAATAGATAGAAAATATTCTACAATAACTGAGCAGCTGTCTCATTTTATTCCATATAATATTTATAGGGGCACAGTTACATGTGGCTTCTTTGTTACAGCAGGAAAACGAAATGTTCCCTTTTAAAAGAAATTAAGCATCACCTAACAGACTTTTTTTCATAATTTCATTAATAATTTCTAGTACACAGGCTATTTCCTGCTGCACAGTTGCACTCTTCTATATGCCTTCCGGGCTAATGCATAATTTACTGCATCTGATAAAGCAGAAGGAGTTCTAATTAGCAAACAGCTGCACTTTTAAAATAAGGCTTATCTAATGCATGCTATGGCACTGTTTCCCATTTCTGTTTCCCTGATGTATCTTAAATCACACGTTGTTGGATGAGCCCTGATGTGCCCCAGGTCCTCTCTTCCTTAAAATGAAGAGCAGTTGGGTGATCAGGGTACAGATACATGCAATTTAAATTATGATGGATTGTAAGGCATCATGGGATATTGCTGAGACTCAGGTGTGTTAGACAGCAAAAGGAATAGCTGATGAGCCTGACTCTTAGTTCTGGTAGCAGTTGCTGAAATGAGGACTGAGGTAAATGTCAAAATGACTTGCTCAGGCTGGTTAAAAAGACATATTCACAAAATACAGAATGCATTAGCTATGTTGTGCAGCCCTCAGTAAATGAAAAGCAATAGTTCTGCTGAAGCTGTGAAATGAGAACAAATCTAGTCATTATAGGAGAGAAGTGCTAATGCAGGCAAAGACTGAAAAGTATGTCGTGAATGGGCTGATAAAAATAATAAGGTACTGAAAAACAAAACATACAAGTTACAACATGGACAGTAAAACAACCCAGCAGTTCCCTAATTAAAATATATGCACGCGCACATTTGTGTGTGTGTGTGTGTGTGTGTGTGTGTGTGTGTGTGTGTGTGTGTGTGTGTGTGTGTGTGTGTGTGTGCATGTGTGTGTGTTTGTTTATTTTCTTCTGTTAGAGTTTGAGTAACCATTGGTTATTGTTGCATGATACCAAGTCTCATATGCATGGATTGTAATATAAAAATAGTGCAACACTGATGGCAATAATTCACTGTTACTTTTCTCCGTATTTCTTTTTTTTTTCTTTGCAATTGTGCAACCATGGAGAGGAATATTTAAGTAAAGGTGGGGGTCAAATTGCTACACATGGGATAACTAGTGGCTTTCTACTTGCCCAAAGGAATTTTATTGGCTTTAGGTAAGATGAAAATATGACTGGTTGCGTCCATCAGACTATAGCTTTGTCAGGTTGTTACTTGATAAACCATACTAGATCTGTGTGTGTGTGTGTGTGTGTGTGT
>NC_056733.1:1714413661-1714433661 GCF_019279795.1 Protopterus annectens
TGGTGGTCGCTGCTACTGCCCTCTCACCCTGCTTTTTGAAGTCTAGTCCATGCCCTATTAGCTTGATGAGCCAGGTCTGCAAGGCCATGGAACGTATCATCATGGAACTCATAAACAAAGACATTGGTAACCTCCAAACTCTGGATCCCACCCAGTTCGGGTTTGTGAAAGGCAGATCATGCCTCCTGAACCTGATCGACTTCTTTGAGGCAGTCACCAAAGCGGTAGATGAGGGTAAGGTGGTTCACACAGCCTATCTTGACCTCGCCAAAGCTTTCAACATCATCCCCCATTCTGGAATTATAGCTAAACTCACTAAACAAGGTATACATCCCTACATCACAAGATGGGTTGCCAACTGGCTTACTGACAGAACCCACACTGTAAAAGTTACACACTCCAAATCTGACCTCAAACCAGTGACAAGTGGAGTACCACAAGGTTCAGTCCTGGGACCTCTCCTGTTTTGTATCTACTTCCCTGAAGTACAGGCTAACACAGAAGGCCTCTGGCTAATGAAGTTCGCAGATGACTGCAAACTAGAAGCCATAGTCGAGTCCCCAAATGATGTGGAAATCCTACAGAAGGGCCTTGCTGAGACAGATGCCTGGTGTCAGAGCCATGGCCTCAAGCTCAATGCCAAAAAGTGCATTGTCATTGCCTTTGGTAAAAACTCTGTACCCATGAACTTCTACATAGACAGCAGTCTACTTAACACCGAATGTGTGATAAGAGACCTTGGGACCCAGGTGGACAGTAGTCTGTCCTTTGATAGTCACATCACCACAGTAGTCAGGAAATCCTTCTACGTGGCACACCTCATCATAAAAGGGTTCTCATCCAAGAAAAAAGAGGTCATTGTTCCTCTCTGCTCGACACTCATTAGATCCATTATAAAGTACAATGCCCCTTTTGGAATATACCTCACAAGACATCTGCAGCAGCTGGAAAGGCCACAGAAGTACCTTACAAAGAGGATTACTGGCCTCAAACAGATGCCCTACACTGACCATCTTAAAAAACACCAGCTTTACTCCATAGCATATCGCCTACTCCGAGGCGATCTCTACCTAACATATAAAGCTATGTCAAACCCAGAGCTGTTGCACATGCTACACCTAAAGAAATCCCAATCCCTTTGAACTACATGCTCTAGTGACCTAAACCTTGTCACCACAATAAACATGACATGCTTGAGGGAGAAATTCCTGTCCCAGAGACTTTCCATTCGCTGGAACAGGCTACCCATCTATGTCAGGCAAAGTTCTTCATTTAGCACTCTTTAAGAAAAATCTTGATGAGTGGATGGGAAATAAGAAATACACCCCGGGGATCACTTCTGTGTCTCTGCTCGACAGTGGCACAGGAAAATAATTTTCTTGGGTGGTGTAAGCCAGGGAACCTTGTTGGCTAGGCTTACATAGGCCCTCGGGCCGATAGCTTAGTACCTACCTATGAAGCTATGAATCTATGAGTGACCAACTCCACTGGCCCCTACTCTATGTCTGTTACCATTAGTTCCCATCCCACAGTTAATATTTAACATGACAGTTGCTGATCTTTGTGTGCAGCATTTTTTTTGCTGGATTGCTCAGTCTTTTCAAATTCTTCCTTAGACTGGCCCCTTCTCTTCACCACTGCAGTTAACCCTTTGTCACCAGTGAAGAGGCTGATCCTGTTTCTTTGAAATGAACACAGCCATGGATCCGTGGAAAATCCCTGTGATACTCACCCAGTAACTTCTTATTTATGATACTGGCCCTCTCACCACAGTCTTCTGTGTCCTACCCTTTAACTATAGTAATTTAGGTCTTCAGTCTTGATCTTACCCTCATCCTCCACAGTTTTCCCATAAGACTCATACATGGAATCATAGCTGAAGTCCAAGTTAACCGCATCCTGTCACATTCTTCCACATCAAGTCACAAAAAGCTATCACTTTTTTAATAGCTTCTTCTGGCTATGAACCCACATTGAATAGAAAACTGAAGAAAATACTAATTACTTTCCTTAAGGACAACAATCACCAGGGCAACAGCAACATGAACTCATAGTCAGAAGAAGCTATCAATCAAGACTGATCTCTTGTTATGATTTCATTGCAGGAGAACTTGAACAAACTCATGGGCATCATGAAAATGATATGAAATTACAGCAATGATTTATGTATCAAACATATAACTATTACAAACAATTTTGTTAGCAAATAACTAGCATCTTTAGTTTGAGCAAGCAAATGAAAAAGAAGAACTTAAATTTGACTTGTTTGATGGGAACCACAACTACTGATGCCTAGATTTCATGAACACCTTTGTGTCAGTCTCACAAAGGCAGCTAATAAGAAATCTGGAAGGATGGCAGGTGTAGGATTAAGACTGAGGGACTTGATTGTTACATGAATGGTATGATACAAGCAGTTCTTATTGTGGCATATTGTTAGGAATAAGGAACAGGACTAGTACAGTCCTCCAGTGGTGATTCATTCACTCAGTACTCTTCAGTGTGTTCACTTCATTCTTATCTAAGAAATAAGAAAACAGATTAAAGCTCTGCTGATGTCAACGTTATCTGAGCCAGTACAGGTTTTGTCATGAAATCTTAACAGAGACTTGGAAGAGCTGTCAGTCTAGGAGCAAAGAGATAATGCTGGCAGTACACTGCACCCTCGTTAGGCAACACTGAGAATACTGAGGGCATTTCTCTAGCCCATACCAGGAGAAAGACTGAGTTACTACAAAGTGCTTCGGCAAAATCTAGCAAGAGGGCATGTGGAATGGAATAAGACTGAATACATCCAGGTACTGGAGGAGCTTCAGCTTTTTTCACTGAAGACCAGATGTGATGGGGTGACATGATATGCGTGCATATAAATTATATCAAAGCAATTTGAAGGAGTTGCTTTGAACAGGAAGGGAAGGAGGGAAGGAAGGAAAGGTGGACACAGGCTGAAGATTGAACTTAAAACTACTGTCTATATTTGTGAAGGTACATCTCTATGGAGATGATAGTTGACCTATGAAAGAGACTTCCAGAGTGAGAGGTCATATCCACAGAGGTACTGCTTGCCACATTTAATGAATTTGGCTAGCACCCTTCATGAAATTGAAGAGGAAACATTGTTTATTTATTTAAATTTATGCAAGATTAGGTTTCACTTAAAAAATGTAGTTTGATAGATATACAGTATTCTGTTTGCATAGGCCTAGAAATGCCCCATATTAAAGCAGGCCTTTATCTTCATTTTACATTTTAGGGTCTATATTAGATCAGCAAATGCTTAAAAAAGCGAACGCTGATTGATCGACTTTATGTAAGTGAAAGCTTACAATCTCGAACTGTCAGATCAGTGATTTTTTTTCCTAGGGAAAAAAATCGCTGATCCAAAACACATACACACAACACAAGCACACCAAACAAACAGAAATCAACACACATACACCTAAAATCTGACACCTAACCCTACACTAAACTATGCACACACCACTAACTATCCACTTACCCTAACCCAAACCCTAACCCTAAGGTCCGTCACTATCGCACACTTACCTCACCCGCTCCCTAACCCTAACTCACCTAAACCCACCCTAACCCTCACGTCCACACAATCGCACACATACCTAACCAGAGCCCTAACCCTAACTCACCTAACCCACCCTAACACTCATATCCACACAATCGCACACTTACCTGAATCCGACCCGTAACTTTCCACCACAGCACTGAAAATACCAAAGCAACAGAAACGGACAACCAAATTCTTTCTCTAGGAAAAAAATCGAGTTTCTGTTGCTTCAATATTTTCAACTTTCGCTAAAATAAGGTCGATCAATCAATGTTCGCTTGTTTAAGTGTTCACTGATCTAATATAGACCCTACATTTTACATGCAGTTTCAATAGAAAGGAATGTTTCATCGAAGGATACAAATGAGCTCAGAGAAATAACCTTCAGATGGGATTGAAATGTGCTAACAGAATGTACAGAACACTGAGTTAAAACAGATCTTGTTTTGATAGTATGAGGCTTGAGAACCAAGGTTAAAGAGGCATGTAAAACTGTTAGGAAATATCCAGGGTTTTATTATAATTTAAGAGAGATAAGAAGTAGTTCCGCGGTGGTGCAGTGATAATGTTGTTGCCTCACAGCAAGAGGTTCTCCCATTCGATTCTCGGCTTGGGTTGGGAGTGCCTTCTGTGTGGAGTCTGCATGTCCTCCCCACGGTCGAGTCGGAGTTCAAAAGACATGCATTGAATGGGCATGCCTTCGCTGAAGGTTGGGCATCGGGCTGGCAACTCAACACCATAAAAATCAACTGCTAATCATTAGCGGACTGGAGTTCCGCTGTGGCGACCTCTAACCGGGAAAATCCGAAAGACAAACAACAACAACTTCAGACACAGAAGTAAGTTAGTTAGTCTGGACAAATGCGCAGAAAGTAATTGCAAGTGTAGTTCACAGACGATTGGTACAGACACTAGAGAGTGAGGCAGAAGTCAGGTCAAATATCCAGCAATTCTAAATATTAATTATATAATTATATTATTCAAGAGGAAAAGAATAATTCTGTGTATAATGAGCGCAGAAGCTGAGGACATTATAACTCAGTTGGTTTCAATTTATTAACACTGTTATTGGAGGCAGTAAGTTTTGACTCAGATATTGTTGACATAATGCAGTCTGAGTACAGAATTTACAGAAAGTATAATGAGTGTCAAACCTACGGAGATATTAATTCTGTCTGTTTCAAGTGTATCAGTACTGCCAATGGAGACATTAAGATCTGATTCGGGTATTGTTGACATCTACCCCCACTGTACATAATAAAACATTCTTAACTGAACTAAGTGTATGCAGAATTTTACTCTGAAAAGTACAAGATTTCACACATGAAGGATAGACTGTCACCTGTTCAGTACAGTTGTTGGTAATTTTATTTTATTTATTTTATTTTACATTTGTTGACCGGGATAGTCCGAGTGGATGCATGTCCATTTTCAGCAGTGGCCCGGGGAGAAAAGCTCCAAACATGCAGACAAAACATGCAGCCATACTAAGGGTTTTGCAAAGTAACAGGGGAGAAAAGCTCCAGTTGTATAGATAAAAACATACATCCCAAGCAACACATAAATAGCAAGCAGATATTACAAGTAAGTATGGTGTCCCTCAAGAGGGATCAACAATTTTAACAGTATGTAGTAAAATATAAAAAATAATACACTGGTGGATTACAGCAACACTTTATTACAAAAAAATGTACAGAACAAGATTGCCATTGCAAGCATTTGTGAGCAAGAAGCTAGTACATTACTGTTGAGTTAGGGAGTTGCTATGGGGATTAATCGGGGTTGGTACATGGACAAAGCCAGTGCATTTTATAATTCTGTTTGGGGCCTTTTTTAAAGAGGCTTAGAGAGGGTTCCACGGTAATGACTGCTGGAAGTAAGTTCCAAGCTTTTCCAACAGAGTTGGCAAATACGGAGTCACCAGCTGAGTTATTATCTTTCAGTGTTTGGACTAACAGTTTGTTAGATGAGCATAATGGACTGGAGTTACCATATGGTTTTATAATAGTTTTAAGGGTGAAGATGTTTTCGGGTTGGTTGACAATATTATGTGCTACTATTAGCTGATTGAACTGTATTAAGCTTGGCAGTTCTTGCCACCCTAGGAGATCCAGTGGCAAATCTGGCAATATGGTGGTAACAGTGAGAGAGTTTGGTAAGCTCTGATTTGTTTAGGTTACAGAGTATAGGGGAAGCATATGGAAGGGTGGAGAGAAGATGAGAGTGGGCAATAGCGATTCTAGCTGTAGAGTTTAGAAAAGGTTTATTTCTATATAGTGAGATGAGCTTTTTGTTGATGGTTTTTATAGTCTTGTTGATGTGCAGGTCATATTTGAGATTATTATCTACTGTTACCCCTAAGAGCTTGGTTTGGATATCTGGTGAAATAGAGGTACCATTGTTTGATGTAATAGTAAAGGAAATTGGGGGGGACCTACAAGTGGGGGTAAAGAGTAACAGTTTGGTCTTATTGGGATTCAACAGAAGACAGTTAGAGTTTGCAGGGCTGTTGGGGAGGAGGCTGAGCAGATCAGAGTGGAGTCATCTGCATATTGGATGCAGGATGCATCTGGGATGGCAGTGTGTAGGTTATTGATAAAGCTGGAAAAGAGTTGAGGACCTAAAATGGAGCCCTGAGGAACTCCAAGAGTGTGAGGTAACAGAGTGGATAGTTTGCCCTGTCAAAGTACTGCTTGTTGTCTGTCTTTCAGATAGGATTGGAACCACCGTATAGTATGGCTGTCCAGGGAAATAGATTTCAGAGAGTGGATGAGTAATTGGTGATTGACTATATCAAAGGCCTTTGAAAGTTCTAGAAAGAGGGCTGATGACAGCATGTTATTATTTCTGTTTAGATGTATGGCATTGGTGAAGGAAAGGAGAGCTGAGGTGGTGCTATGATGTGGTCTAAAGCCATGCTGAGAGGCAGCCAGTATTTGGTAATGAATGAGATGGTACATAATTTGTTTGTGGATGCACTTTTCCATTATTATGGCCAGTGGTAAAAGAATGGCGATAGGTCTATAACTGGATAATTCTGTGGAGCTTCCACCTTTGTGGAGTGGGATAACATGGGATATTTTCCAGATTGGGGGGATAGAACCAACAGTTAGAGACCTGTTGATCAGGACAGATATGGGAAATGCTATGACATCAGCAGCTATGTTCAAGAACTCTGCTGGGAGCAGGTCAGCAGATAGGGTGGTGGGTTTCAATTTTTTGATTAGTGATCAAATTAGAGTGGTAGAGACAGGTTGGAAGTTGAAGGGGGGATGAGTAGTGGGTGTGTTAGTGGAGGAGCTAGTTAAGGGTGTGCTAGTGGTGCAGTTAGAGTGTATTGGATTGAGTTGGTTAGCAAGATATTGAATTGTTTCAGTGAAGAAATTATTAAAGGCACTAGCTAAGTTCTCATGTGTTTTTTGGGTATATTTGTTGGTGTTGGAGTGGTAGATTGTCCTGGATGAAGAAGCTGGTTTATACCTGCCCAGAACTTTTTGGGATTGTTTTGGTGCTTCTGCTGCAGGTTTTGGTAGTAGGTTTTTTTTGTCTTGTTGAATGGATTTTTTTTGTGTCATTACTAAGTTGATGGTATTTTAGTTGGTCAAGAGGGGTTTTAGTTGCTCGCCAGATGGCCCAGGCCTTATTTCTAAGTTTGATTTTTACTTTGGTTTCCTTAGTGAGCCACGGTGCTGTATTTTTTTAGTCTTAATACTACGAGATGTGGCATGGGAGTCCAGGATGTTTAGGAATTTAGTATTAAAATATGCCACTGCCTCTTCCAATGGTATATGTTGTAGGATTGACCAGTTGACTGAGTTAAGTTCATTTTGGAAATTTACAGGATTGAAGTTTTTGGTATTTCTGACTGTTCTATAGGTGGGCTGATGGGAGTTCTCACCCTTATCCTTAATAATGTAAGTTAGAGAGTGATCACTTAGATCACTGGTGAGGGTTCCAGATTTATACAAGTGGTGATGACTATTGATAAGATTCCAATCAAGAATACTTTCTCTATTATTAGGTTTGCTGATCCTAGTAGGAGTGGTTATAATTTGTCGGAACCCTAAGAGATTTATGCAGATGACAGGGATTCAGCTGCAAAAGTTGATCAGTCAATGTTGAAGTCACCAAGCGCAATGGTTTCTTGGGGGTGGTTAGTGGATAACCATTGGAGGATATATTCTAGGGTGGTTATATTGTTCCCTGGGGGAATGTAGATGCAGACAATATTTATGCATTTGTTGAGGTTAATTCAAAGTTAAGCTATATGGATTTCAGCATTATTAAATGGGGGTGGCTGTATGGACTCTCTATTAACACTTAGTGTGTTTTTGTAGAGAACTACTATTCCCCCTCCCTTTTTAGTAATGTGGTCTAATCAGTGAATATTATACCCTGGTGGTAATATCTCATCATCAGGAGTAGCAGGTTTTAGCCAGGTTTCTGTGAGCCACATTATATCTGGGGAATGCACTGCTAATAGGGCGTGTAGGTCATGTATTTTGTTGTTTATGCTTCTGATGTTGAGGTGAAAGGTGAGAAAAGTTAGTGGTAAAGTAGCAGTGGGAGTATTGTTGTAGGAGTTAGTGGGACTATGAGAAGAAGGGCCAGAGTTGGGATGTATGTCCCCATCTACTATGAGGTTGACGTGAAGTCTGATAATAAGTTTTAGAAATTCATGTATAAGTTTTAGATAATGTTTGTCTTTGGGGTTGGAGTTTAGGGTTTTAACTGGGTGGTGATTTAACGGGGATGAGAGATGAGATGTGTGGGGTATGGTTAGATAAGATGTGTTATTAGAGAAGTTAGGGATAATGGTGTGATGAATTGGGTGGTGAAATCCAAGGTAGTATTGGCCTTTGTAGGCGGTGAGGAGGTAAAGGATAGGTAGTATAGACAGCAGAGAGATAGACAGTGAATGCTTAGATGCTGGTGTAAAAAGAGTCCTAGGCATTTTTAGGGCTTGAGGTTACCTGGATATGGTAAGAAGGAAGGAATAGAGAGTGGCAGAGTGGGGGACCCTTTGGTGGTGAGAGATAATTAGTAAGAGGAGAGAGGCGGGGTAAATCCTATGGTGATGGGAGATGCTGATTGGGAAGAAGGGGGTGGGGTGAGAGATGCTGATTGGAAGGAAAGTGGAGGGGGAGTGGCTAAGTTAGTGTAAATCTAGCACTACTGGGGGCAGGTGGGATTTGGTGGCAGGGTGGGGTGAGGAGCGAGCCTGCAGGGCGAGCTGAGCTGGGCAAGTCTGGTCACAAGATTCGCACAGCCTGCCTGTAAGTAGACTGACTCTGTTTTTCAAATCTCTGTTTGTTGCTTTTTATATTTTCAGAGAGTACACCAGTTTGCACTAAACGCTACCCGTTTGTTTATTGATTAAAGGTAGGGCAACTGGTTTTATTTTTGGTAGCTTTTGGCCACTTTTAGATGGAAAGAGGCTCCCTAACTGGGTAACTGGGGGACACCTTGCAGTGCTATGGAACCAGGGCTTGCTTAAATAAATGTACACTTGGTTTACATCAGCTTGTAAAGATATTAACCTTATTTGCTTTCCCCTTTGGATGGCTAGTCAGTTAAATTAAAAAGTTAGGTCTTCAGGTAGAAGGTGTCTTTGTAGCTACACTGATTTGGTAGGGCAGGAGTGGTATGTAGAGGGGATAGTACCTAACAAAGGAGATAAAGCTAGCATTCTAGTTTACTAAAAGATAAAGACATTCATTCCAGCTTTATTCCAATTTATTCCAGTTATTACCAGTTTATTTTCAGTATTCTGCAGTCCTTTCAATTCTTATAGTTAATGTGTTTATTCATTTAATTTTTGCCAGCTTAGAGCTTTGATGAATTCTGCCAAATTTCAGTCTCACTCTGGAGACAGTCTGCAAACAGCAATATACAAAAACAATAGCATAACTGCACAATGTGCATTGGTACAAAAAGAAGTATACAACGAGAAACAAAATAAAAAAATATGACAAGAAACATAAACAGAAATGTGCATAAGCAACATAACTTATGAATAATAAATAACATATTCAGTGTAAGAATTCATGTGGTTATAAAAAATTAGCCTTTCTGCTGGCTTGAGTAAGATAAGTAAAGAGTTACCGTAAGAGATGGAGGTGATTTAATGAGAGGAGAGGACAGATTTAGGTTACATGGACTGAAAAGTCACAAGTACATTGAGCTTGAATTTTTAAATAAGATTTTTGCATCCAAGTCTTTCTTTATATTAGAAAAATGCATATCCTCTTTATTAACCTGCTCCCTGAAGTGTGTAATAAACCATATCAACACAGACATTTCATAAGCTGAAGTATGGCTGGTCTTCTTCTTTCATTTTACCAACCTTTGCACTGGGCCTTTCTAACATTTTTGCAACTAATTTTGCATTAGCATTTAATGAAAAAACTTCAGAGGTTGTGATATGCAAGGATTTGAGTAAATTGTCACGTTCTGTTCTTCCCTGAAAGAAAATAACAATGCACATAATAATAATAATAATAATAATAATAATAATAATAATAATAATAATAATGTCCAAATTCACCTTCTTAAAGAAATTAAAGGAATGTGTCTGACCTTGGAGCCCTACTACACTCACCTTAAGTTGTAGAACAACTGCCATTATCTCAAGAATACTGCTGTCCATATTCAACTTTATGAAGTCATCTGCATCCACTTTTATCCCATTCCTGTACTATTTGTCTAATCCCTGAACTTGGCCATCTCCACAGCCACAGATGAGTTCTGCATTACAAGTCTACTTATAGGAAACTCCATCAATTCTCCCTTATTTTTAACAGCTTCATCTCCTTAGTTTGTGTAAGTTTAGCTTCAACACAAGTAGCTTAATATCCACTTTCCCACATGACCACCAAGACAGAGACCCTCTACCCAATTTTGCCTTCGTTCTTTCTCTTAGTTTCATTTAATTCTTTCTTCAAGTTTATTATTCTGTCTTCAGCACTTACTCCATATGTTCATAGGTATCTACTAAGCTAATGAACACCAATGTCTTTATAAGCTTATCCATGCAATCTAACCCAATTGTGTCCCTGTGTATCATGGGCATTTGTTAGGAGAGAGTTTGTTAGGAAGTTTCTAGAGGTTGTGTGGGGAAGGGGGTTGCTAGTTTGGGCATCACTGTCTGCCTCTGTCTCAGAGACATGGAGGTTAGACCCAGGGTGATTTTCAAATGTTCTATCCATTGGTCAAGGTCATGCTTAAATAGGGTTAGAGATGGGCTATGTTCACATGGATGGGGAGCCTATTCCAGAGCATGGGGATCCTCTGAGAGACCTTTTTTTGGTCTTGTCAACATGTCTTATTTATGGCACAAGCAAAACATATATCCTTGGATCTAGTGGCTGTGATGCTGTCAGCTTTGCAGATGTGCAAAAGTTCCATCAAAGCTGAATATGAGGATGCTCTGTATGCCAGGCATAAATCACTGCTCAGTAACCTGTAGGACACAGAGCATAGAGGTAAGGCTTTAAAGCCATCCATATAGGACAATGTGTTTATACCTTGGATTCTCCTAGAAAGGAACCTATGAAGGTATTCCAACAGTTGCATATGTCTGGCCAGGTACATGCCAAAGGGGACATTATACTCAATGATGGGTCTGATAATGGCTGGATTAAGTGGCACTATGAATTCCTTGGACCTGGATGCCATACCCTCACTTAAAAGTTGGACAACATAGAATAATTTACTTAATGCCTTGATCACATGTTGGTCAATCTCAGATTACTGTCTACATATGTTCCCAGATCTCTGATTACTAAGTCAACGGTTCGGGGTATTTTTTTAATGGAGTAATAAGCTTGGCTGGCAGTTTTCCCAAAAGGCACTGTAATGCACTGGCATTGAATTTTAATCCATGGCTTTCACACCATTCATTTGTCTGTGTTTGACCCGTTTGAAGATGTTTGGGTCATGGAGGCAATATATGATAGCTTTGAATTTGTGGTCATATGTGAACTTAGTCAGCCAAAGGCCTTTGAAATTATCCTTTTCCTCAGAGAAGTAGATGACAAGTAGGAATAGCACCAGCATGGACAGCACCAGCATGGACCCCGGAGATACCCCACTGATGATGTCCATTGCCTCAGTGAACTTTTCAACGAAGTCAACCAGGTTAACTGTATAAGAACTTCCCCTGATAAATCCAAACTTGGTTGGGTCAAGAATCTGTAAGTCACCTATATCTCTCCTTATTAGTTCCATAATAATCTTTATCTCTTTGTTAGTTCCATAATGATCCTTACTATCCAATTCTTCTCTGTATCATCTTCTTGTAAGTCCATCACATTGCTTATATTTTTTTTCTTTACCTGACAGTGGATCTTAGAACATGAAGACTCTGTGTTGTGTTGCTTGTAATATCTAATGCCAGTTTTCTGTACACAGGCATGCATAATGATCCTTAAATTCCTGATATTATACTGGACAATATATGAATATGATCTTGGGTATGTCCTGAAAATATGCCAAGCCCATTATAACAAAACCCACAGTAGAAAAACAGAAAGATAGACAGGCAAACAGACAGACAGATCTGGCAGTTAGCAAAGAGGACAAGGTTACATGCTTGAGTTCCTGCGGTACAGGGTTTGATTCCCTCAGTCCATGTTTGTCAACTATGTGAACTTAAGCAAGTTACTTAATCACAGATTGCTTCCAGGTCACCCCCGAAAAGGCACTGGTTAATGAGCAGGTATTAATAGGTGACCCTTGATATTACAACTTCTAGGCATTTTGGCTATGATCAAGTCTGTAGTTTAGCTCAGCATGTCAGTCTAATCTTGGCTCATGTCTGTTAACATTTTCATGTAGCCTTAATAGGTGCCTATCATTTCTACACATTTTAAGAACAAAGTCCTCCTGAAATTTAGATTATGACCTTGAAAATATAGGCCATTTTACACGTATGATGTATATCAACATATATTATTTATAAGGTGCTTCAGTCTGTCATTGCTATTTGTTTAGCTACAAACACTGTGAGCCTTTTCAACATTAACACACTAGTGGTTAATCTTCCACCTATGCAAGGAACAGTTTAAGAAAATCATAGTGTTTCCCCTTCTTTAACATCAGTTAGGCCAGTATAATTCACACATTATTAGTGTGATGCATGGTCTTTGTCCTCAGCCATCTATGGCATTCTGGCTTTATTTTCTTTCAAACTTGTTCTTTGGCAATGAATGTGTTTCATCTAGCCAGGGAGATTGTTCAACACTCATCCATCAGCATCTCCACTGTTTTCTAAGGTTTACATTTACGGCCTGTTTCCCCAATGTGATTTTTAGTTTAGCTATATTTAAAGCAATGTAATATGGTATGCAATTTCAGTGTCTTGCTTGTCTTGAAAAATGGATGGGGCCTTCATTTCAAGTCACTAGGCATTTGCCAGAGGCACTGAACAATAATTACCAGGCATTATTTTTACCTTTCCCTGTAACTGTAAATTTTGTAACTTTAACACATCCCAATCAGTAAAGCTCTGGTGTTAGACTATGGGCTCAATTGTGCCAAGCTCAGTAACAGTACTAAACAGAATGTGCAGAGACATGCAGTCACTGCAATGTACAATAGGCAGTATAAGACTTGACATAAAGGAACATGACTATTCAAAGCTCAACATAACTCTGTAAAACAGATAGCAGTGATCCTGAAAAGAGACCATTGTTACTGACCTCCAGAGCCTGAAAATGTGTTTCAAGTATAATACAGACCAATAGAGAGGGGAAGTACATGGATGGCCAAAAATGATGGTGGTAAAACAATTAGAAATCTGGTGGTAAAGTTTATACTTCTACAAATGTTTTTTGAAAAGGCTATGCTGGGATTGTTGAAAATTTGTGTATGTGTGAGAGGGAAGATTACAAGTTGGGGAGTTTAAGTTTCTATCTATGCCTGAAGTAGAGAGGGTACTATTAAGAAAGAGATTTATGAAAATGATTCTATAAAAGTAAGGAGACTCAGAGGGTATTTAGGAAAACAATGCTTTCATCACTGAAGCTAATTAGTTTAAATACTTTTAGAGGTCATGGGAGCTAATCAATGTAATGTTTCCAGTTTCCAGTACAGAATTACTTTAAGATATTGTTATTAGAAAATACATATCAAAGATTAGAGTGAAAAAGCAGTCAGGTTTAAAATTTATTAATTTGTAAGAGGATATCTTTCAAGCTTTTTTATTCCCTGCATTTTTTTGGTGTAATGGTAGTTTACTACAGGTAGCATATAGATAATGCAGACAAAATATAGACCATTATATAACTTGTAGCAATACAAACATGTGTGTGGCTTATATTCTCTGAGTCATGTTTAAAATGAGATTTTTTTTTTATCAGTGGATTGTTGAGGTACTATTTTCTAAGTTTTATTAAATACCTCCTTAAGGCTTGAAAAAATGCTTAGATAAATGTGAATGACACGTGCATAAATGACTATTTCATGCAGATTTGCTTTGACAACCATTAAATATTTACTGCTGCTTTGTGTTGTCTAATCTATAATCTGTATTTTGTTCCATGAAAGACTGATAAATGATGTTAAGATATCCGTAAGTCCTTGCAGTGATTGCAAGAAATGATCCTGATTTCTTTCAGCAATGAAAAGATCATTTGCAGATAACAGCAATTTATGCTAAATGGCTTCTAGAGGAAAATCATTAATTGTTTGTCAGGGTGATTAAGGAAGTGCCTCTAAAATGAAGAGCACAGCGAACTGTGATAAAAAGAAATTCCACCTTTTACCTCTGCTTAAATAGAAATGCATTCAATGTAGTTATTTAGTCATATGTTCTTTGTTGTACTGATCAACTTATAAAATTATTCTTATTTCCATTTATTGCTTTAAATACTCATCAATTGTGATTAGTGAAGTAATGTATTCTGCCTTTTAACTGCATATTGCTTTTTAATTGGAACTTTTCTCCTCAGGTCTCCTCTGAAAATGGGCCTCAAGCCTAGTAGGATCAACCCGGCTAATAAATGTCAATAAGTAAAAAATAAATAAAAATGTAATTCATTTTTGGTTGCTAAACTGGGCAAAGCCCATTGACCATGTAGGCATGTAGAGAAAAGCTTCAGATATATAAAATTTAATGACAAAAATCCAAAATATATAATTTCTACAAAAACAGTCATAAGTATATGTATCTTAATATTCCTGAAGTACATTCATCTTTTATATATCATTAATGATGAAGGAAAAAAGTGTGTGGTTTGCAGGCTGTACACTGAATACAGATGTGACATCCTGACACACTGCTATATATAAAAAACAGTGAAGGAGTTTTTACTGCTTGTAAACTGCAAGTGAAATGCAGGTACATATGTCATGCCCAATGCAGTGGACACAGATGTAGGAGGTATAGCAGAGTAAGACATAGCAGTTATAAATATGGTATGAGTGGGTTTTATTGGAGAACTGCTGTTCCAAAAGCAAGGAGTAGGGGCCTTGAGTTAATTAATGTAAAATCCATAGGACCATATGGAAGACACAGTGCAGAGGAAGGAAATTAAGTAGTTTGTCATAAAGGATGAAGAGAGGAAAAGATGGGGGAGTCCTAAAGATGTGCAAAGTAGAAGGAATCTGATAATATCAAGAATATGGAGGATGGCAGTCAGAAGAGAAGTGAACAAATGGTGTTGGTAATGAGCTGCAGATGTGGAAATATGAAATAAAGATTAGGAAAGAGCTGATGTGGGAGGGAGTAAAAGATCAAGCTAATAAAAGAAAAGTATATAAAATGGAAAAGTTAACAAAGGCTTGTGACTAGTTAGATTAAGTAAGCCTACAGCTGAAATAACAGTTATTGATTGTGAGAGAGATGTTGTCCAATATGAATCTTTGCTTGAGTGAAGTTTGTATAACTTCATGGGAAGTTTATAATTTCTTGTTTTAATAAACATACTCTGCAGTCTGAGTCTCCTTATGGTCTTGATAGGGTAGCCTAGGTCAGCATCTTTGATGATGACGGACATTTACTGCAGTATAATGCCCTGTGAGTAACTATTAACTAAGGGAATCTTTATTAATGAACCCTAGCCATGTTTCTTAATTGTCTGCAGTGGTGAGAACTAGAACTTATACATCCAACAAAGTATGGAAGCATGTTATAGACTACTCTGTATGTATTTGTAGTAGAGAAAAAAAAAACAATAATTTGCAGATGAGGCTGGGCAGCAAAAAATGCATATGGTGCAGTCATTCTGGTCAGTTGGACATAAAAAGTCTTGGTCATCTGTAGAATATCCATCATGTCCAGCTTCTGACTGGTTCTTGTGACAATGACCTTGATAGATAGTGAAGTGACCCCAGCATTCATTGTCCTCGGTGACACCTACAAATTCTGCAGGTTTCATTGCTTGAATTGGTGAGTGATCATGCATGTAATAAGCAATTTTAATTCAAGTTTAGAAATGGTCAATATATAAGTGACTGCATGCATTTTGTTTCACAATGTTTATGTACAGACCTGATTTGGATAGAAGAAAGTTCTGACTAAGATTAAATAATACTGTTAAGCAGAGAAAGTGGAGGGTGAAAAGAGAATCATGATGATACTGGCATACTGTATAAAGCTGGAAACATTGCAGAGTTATTGTGCATCATTCATAAGGATATAAAATGGTACTAAACCAGGAAGATAACCCTCCAAAGTATCCACTTGGATTGATAGTTGGAGTTAGGTGGTATTATCTAAAGTAAAAGTATGTGATGTGCTTTCAACTTAGCTGCTGAACTATTGACTAGAATCTGCTGAATATCCAACAGAAAGTAACTTGCCTACTAGAGGGTGTGGTTTACTTGGTAGCAAATGCCTTTGGAAAGTGAAAGGATAAACTACTGCCAACACTACCAAGATTCAATTCAACACTAATGCAGTCAGTTATGGTAAAAAGAGCTACTGCAGTTCCATCAACAGAATGTCATCCATGTTGAGTGTTGTATAGTAAGCCATAATTGTTGATATAATGGTCAGACTGGGAAAGTGCATATTTTTCCATATTAGGAGGGCAATAATCAGACTGTTGTACCCTGCAGTTGAGAGGCAACTTTACATACCATGATCATGATTACTGACTTCCACAGCATGAAAACACAGTTTTCGAGTGGTTTCTTATAACTGGGAGGCAAATAAAAATAGATAGGGCATTTACGATCATAGGAGGTTACTAGGCTATTGGCCCTGAGGCCCTTATAAGTCTAGCCAAGAGTTTAGCCCATGTTTAGAAAAGTCAGAACCTGATACCCCTGTCTAGCAGGGATATGGGTGGAATCCCAGGGGTATATTTTCTGTTTCCCATCCAGTTATCCAGGTTGCGCTTAAAAAGGAGTAAAGAGGTACTCTGGTTGATGTGGCGAGGGAGCCTATTCCATAGATGGGGAAGTCTCTGGGACACAAATCTGTCCCGCCAACAAGTCCTGTTGATTTCACAGACCAGGTTGAGGCCTAGCATGTGAGTTACTCTAGTGGAACTTGACTTGCGGATATGCAGCAATCTCATTAAGGTGGGGTCTCCTTGTATGCCCGATAGAGGTCACCTCTGATGAGTCTGTATGAAACTGAGTAGTGGGTTAAGGCTTGTAGCCAATCTGTATATGGTAGATGTTTGATGCCCTGGATTCTCCTGGTGAGGAACCTCTGTGGTCTCTCCAGCTGCTGCATGTGCCTTGGAAGGTACATGCTGAAAGGGGCATTGTACTCAATAATGGGCCTTATAAGGGAAGAATGCAGGGATGTTATGACCTCCTTGTCCCTGGATGAGATACCCTATGTGAGCCATGCAGAAGACTTTCCATACAACAGAAATAACATGGTGTTCAAAAGTCAGGTTGCTATCAACCTGAGTGCCCAAATCCCTCACAACTGATTGTGTGCTTAGAACATTGTTATTAATGCGATAATTTTTGGGGACGTCACTTTCCTAAAGGGGATGATTATGCATTTTTTTGTATGCAGCTTCAGGCCATGTTTCTGGCACCAGTCATTTGTCTGAGTGAGATCCTCTTGGAGGATGTCTACATTACTAGGGGAAATGATGGCAGCACCCAGTTTGCAGTCATCTGCAAACTTGGTCAGCCATAGGCCACTGGTTTTAGCCTGCTCCTCAGAAAAGTATATCCCACATTCCAGAAGCCCCAAGACTGAACCCTGGGGTACGCCGCTTGTTACGAGTCTACTGCTTGAGGTGGCTTCCCCTATATTGACTAGGTGGGTTCTATCTGTGAGCTAGCTTGCTACCCATCTGGTAACATATAGATTGATGTCTAGTTGAGAGAGTTTATCTATTATGCCCAAGTGGAGAATAGTGTCAAAGGCTTTGGCCAGGTCAAGGTAGGCAGTGTGCACCATCTTGCCCTCGTCCATGGCTTTGGTGACTGTCTAAAAGAATTCAACCAAATTTAGCAGACATGACCTCCCCTTGATGAAGCCAAATTGTATGGGATCAAGTGTTTGGAGGTTGCCAATGTCCTTGTTAATGAGGTCCATAATCATCCATTCCATAGCCTTGCAGATCAGGCTAGTTAGACTAATGGGTCTATAATTTCCTGGATCGGTGGACGCTCCACCTTTGTATAAAGGGATGACAGTGACTGTTCTCCACTCAGCTGGGTTGAAGCTGATACTCAGGCTTTGGTTGAATAGGGTGCCTAATGGTGCTGCAAGTTCCTGCCTGAGTTCATGTAGGATGCAGCCTGGTATGTTACCGGGTCCGATGGAGGCTGTATTTTTTATCTTTGAGAGAGCACTGATGACCTCTTCCCTAGATATAAGGGGGCAGATACTGGGGATGTCCTGATTTACTGATGGGGGCAGAGGGGTTAAGTTTTTGCTGAATCTGTCAGCCAACAAGTTTGCTATAGCTACGGCATTTGTATATGTGGTGTCCTTGACCACCAGTTCTGAACAGATCTGGGTGCTTCCTTTAAGGTTGCAGACATATGTGAAGAAGGCCTTATGGTAGTCTCTAGTAGATGTGGCCAATTTGGACTCGAAGTTTGCTTTGGAGGATTTCACTAGTGCTTTTATTTGCTTGTTCAAGCTAAGGAGTCCTTGCTTCCAATTGGGAATCTGCACCTTCTTAGTCTTTGACAGCTATTTTTTCCTTTTGTTATAGAGATTATTTATTGCAGATGTCCACCAGACAGGTTTACTCTTCCTTGCGGAGGATGATTTAGTTCTGTTGAGTATTCCTGATTCCATGCATCTATATAAATGCTTGTATAGTACTTTGGTGTAGTTTTGGATATTGGTGCCAGTTCCTACAGAGGTTGGAGGGAGCTGTGAATTTGTTTATACCATTCCTCAGGAGGCTGTAATCAGCTTTGGAGAAGTTTTTATGTCTGATCCTAGCTAGAAGTGGGTTGTCTTTAAATTTGAATGCCAGGAAATAAGCATCCAGGGATCCTGGTTTAAGCTTTAGCAAAAGGCTAACATGCACATTTTGAAAAGTGGTAGGAGTCTGCAAGTTTTGGTGATGATGATTATGCGCATAAACTAAGTGATGAGTATTCTCCTAGGTATAAAATGGAGGATTATGATCCAATTGCTGATCATAACCTACTTATTATGTCTTCAAGGCATGGATGCCAAGAACTTCACCTTGAAGCTGGAGAAGTGAATCTTGGCATCCAAGTCAAGAAGGGGATGCCTTTTGTGCCAGACACAGGTCACCTCTTAGCAATCTTTAAGGTACTGAGTATAGTGACAGGGCTTTAAGTTAGTTCATGCAGGACATACAGCTTAAGCATTGTATACTTTTAGTAAGAATCTCTGTGGGCTGTACATGTCTGGAAAGATACATACAAAAGGGGTCTTTGTACTCAATGATTGTTCTAATGAGGGCTGAGTAAAAGTAGGGGAAGGGGTAATGATGTCCCTAGATGTAAACACAATCTTTTTGTTTATATGCTGTGCAGTATAGAAGAACTTTCTTACAGCAATGGACACGTTGGTCAAAAGTTAGGTCACTGTCCATATAAGTTCAGAAAACAGAACAACTGGGTCAATTCAGTGGTTAGGTGCATTAGGAAAATCCCCTTCCCACATTACTTATGTGCGCTAACCCTAACCCTAACCCTACCCCTACCTCTGCCCCTAACACCAACCTTATATATTACATTACTAAAACCACTTTTTCTAACAGTACCACTATTCAGACAATACTGCATCTGAGTTTTGCAGCTGTTGTTAGTGATAGTGGAAGAGAAATTGTCAATGTTTTGTGCTTTTCTCATTTTGTGTGCCACACATTTGTGTTTTTCACTATGTTCTACCAATGCTTATATGTCTATGTCTATATCTATTTCTGATTATATCAGCATTTGAATTGACAGCCATATATTTTGTTCCAAATAACATATTTTCTAGTGTGTAGATCAGTGCTTCACAGGTTTTAACTTGTGTAAACTTTTG